>NW_017189516.1:18544760-18635015 GCF_001704415.2 Capra hircus
GTATGGCAAAAACTCAAAAACAAAATTACTAGCATACTGAATTCCACAGCACATAAAAGTATTCTACACCATGATCAGGTGAGATTTATCCCTGTGTATGCAAGAATGGCTTCAACATATGTAAATCAATAAACATGATATATTACATTAATAGAATGAAGGATAAAAATCTTATGATCCACTCAATAAATGCAGAAAAAAAGCCTGACAAAAGTTAGCACCCATACATGGTAAAAAGCTCCAGTAAGTCAGGTACAGAAGCAACACAATCTCAGCATAATAAAGATCATATACAACAAATACACAGCTAACGTCATACACAATCAATGTGTGAAAACTTGAAAGTTTTTCCTCTAAGATCAGGAAGAAGATAAGCGTACCTGTTGCTATTCAACATTGTACTGGAAGTCCCAGCCAAAGACATTAAAGAAGAAAAAGATATAAAATACATCTGAATCAGAAAGGTGAAGCAAAATTATCTTACAGGTTTGGTGTGGTCATATATATAGATCTCTAAAGACTCCATTAAAAGCTGCAAGAATTAATAAACAAATTCAGCAAAAATGCAGATTTTAAAATTAATATACAAACTTTGTTACATTTCTATAAAATAATATTAAACTATCAGGAAGAGAAATGAAGAAAGTTTCATTTACAATAGCTTCAAAAATAAATGAAATAATTATGAATAAATTTAACCAAAGAGATGGAAAGATTTGTAAACTGGAAACTTACAAGACACTGATAAAAGAAATTGAAGAAGACGCAAATAAGTGGAATGATATGTTGTGTACATGGATTGGAAGAGTTAATATTATTGATAAGTTCATACTACTCAAAAGCATCTAACAGATAATGAAATCCCTGTCGAAATTTTCTGTCAAAATTCCAATGGCATTTTTTCACAAAATTCGTGGGAAAACCCCTACAATTCACAGAAGACCCTGAATAGCCAAAGCAATCTTGAGAAAGACCAACAAAAGCTGGAAATATGAATACTTCCTGATCAATCTACTTTATAGAAATACAGTAATAAAAAACAGAATGATAATGGCTTAAAATACATACATAGATGAGTGGAGCTGAATCAAGAGCCTGTGATTATTACTTGCATAAACTAATGTTTGACGAGAGATTGAAGAATTACTCAATGGGGAAAAAGTAAATTCCTCAATAAATGGTGTTTTGAAAACTGGATATTCACATGCCAAAAAATGAAACTGAATGCCTACTCTCAAACTGTGTGCTGCTTAGGTCTCTCAGTCATGTCTGACACTTTGCAACTCTCTGGACTGTAGCCCGACAGGCTCTTCTGTCCATGGGATTTTTCAGGCAAGAATACTGGAGCGGTGCCATTTCCTCCACTAGGATATCTTCCTGACCAGGGGTCAAACCCATGTCTCCTCTGTCTCCTGCATTGCAGACAAGATCTCTTTACCCACTGAGCCATTCGCGGAAGCCCTAAAAAATTTTTGTAACTCTTTACAGTAGCAGTAAGTAACTCTTACTACTGTAAGAGTTACAAAAATTTACTTGAAATGGATTAAAGACTTAAATGTAAGATCTAAAGTCATAAAACTACTAGGAAAAATTTTGAAAAAAAGCCTCCTTGACACTGATCTTGTCAATGACTTTTTGGATATGACACCAAAGCAAAAAACAAAATGAACAAGCTGGATTATATAAAACTAAAAAGTTTATGTATAGCAAAAGAAAGAACAATGAAATGAAAAGGCAATGTACAGAATGGGAGAACATATTTGCAAACCATGTTTGATAAGGGGCTAATCTCCAAAAAATATAAGTAACTTCTATAACTCAGTAACAAAAAATCTGTCAAAGAGGGTGTTGCTGTGTTTTATTGCAAAGAGTAGTCTGTCTAAGTTTCCCTCTAAGACCATTATAATTTCTATCCTTACATTTAAGTCTTTAATCAATTTTGAGTTATTTTCGTGTATGGTGTTAAGAAGAGTTCTAGTTTCATTCCTTTACATGTAGCTCTCCAGTTTTCCTTGTACCACATATCTTTTTTGTATTTCTATATATCTATGTATTTATTTTAAAAAATTATTTTATTTGGAGGATAATTATTTTACAACATTGTGATTGTTTTTGCTATACATCAACATGAATCAGCCACAGGTATGCATTTATCCCCCCTTCCTAACCTCCCTCCCAACCTGTCCCTCTGGGATGTCCCAGAGCACTGGCTTTGGGTGCCCTGGTTTGTGAAAATTACACTGGTCATTCTATTTTATATATGGCATTATACATGTTTCAATGTTATTCTCGCAAACCATCCCACCCTTATCTTCTCCCACTGAGTCCCAAGGTCTGTTCTTTTCATCTGTGTCTCTTTTGCTGCCCTGCATGTTAGGATTGCCATTACCATCTTTCTAAATTCCATATATATGCATTATTATACAGTATTTGTCTTTCTCTTTTGACTTTCTCTGCTCTGTGGCTCTAGGTTCATACAATATCATTAGCACTGATTCAATATGTTCCTTTTTATAGCTGAATAATATTCCTTTGTGTATATGTATGACAACTTCCTTATCCATTCATCTGCTGATGGACATCTAGGTTGCTTCCATGTCCTAGCTATTGTAAATAGCCCAGCACCACATATTGAAGAGGCTGTTTTTTTTCCCATTGTATATTCTTGCCCCCTTGTCAAAGATAAGTTGCCCATAGCTGCATGAGTTTATCTCTGGGCTTTCTATCTTGTTTCATTGATCTATATTTCTGTTTTTGTGTATATATCATACTGTCTTGATGATTGTAGCTTTGTGTTATAGTAGGGAGTCAGAGAAGTTGATTTCTCCAGCTCTATTTTTCCTTCTCAAGATTGATATGGCATATTCAGGGTTTCTTTATGCTTCCAAACTAATTGTGAGATGTTTTCTTCTAGTTCTGGGGAAAGTGCACTGGTAATTTGCTAGGGGTTGCATTGAATCTGTAGATTGTGTTGGTAGTACAGTCATTTTCACAATATTGGTTATTCCAATCCATGAACATGGTATATCTGTCCATGTGTTTGCGCTGTCTTATTTCTTTCATCATTGTCTTATAATTTTTTTCATGCAGGTATTTTGTCTCTTTAGGTAGGTTTATTCCTAGGTATTTTATTTTATTGTGCAATGGTGAATGGGAGTGTTTCTTTAATTTCTCTTTCTGATTTTGATTGTTAGTGTATAGGAATGCAAGGAATTTCTGTGTAATAATTTTGTATCTTATGAATTTACTATGTTTATCAAGTAGTTCTACTTTTCTGGTGGTATCTTTAGGGTATAGTATCATGACATGTATGGTATCATGTCACCTGGCAAACTGTGTGAGTTTTATTTCTTTGTTTCGGTGTCTGGATTATTTTATTATGTTTTCTCTGATTGCTGTGGATAGGACTTCCAAAACTATATTGAATAATAGTTACACATGTGGGCACCCTTGTCTTGCATCTGATCTTATGGGAAATGCTTTCATTTCTTTTTCTTTTCAATTTATTTTTATTGAAAGATAATTGCTTTACAGAATTTTGTTGTTTTCTGTCAAACCTCAACATGAATTAGCCATAGGTATACATATATCCCTCCCTTTTGAACCTCCTTCTCACCTCCTGCCCCATCCCACCCCTCTAGATTGATACAGAGCCCCTGTTTGAGTTTCCTGAGCTATACAGCAAATTCCCATTGGCTATCTATTTTACATATGGTAACGTAAGTTTCCATGTCACTCTTTCCATACATCTCACCTCCTCCTCCCCTATTCCCATGTCCATAAGTCTGTTCTCTATGTCTGTTTCTCCACTGCTGCCCTATAAATTCTTCAGTACCATTTCTAGATTCTAGAAATAAATGTGTTGGAATATGATACTTACCTTTCTCTTTCTGACTCCCTTTACTCTGTATAATAGGCTCTAGGTTCATCCACCTCATCAGAACTGACTCAAATGTGTTCCTTTTCATGGCTGAGTAATATTCCATTGTGTATATGTACCAAAATTTCTATATCTATTCATCTATCAGTGGACATCGAGTTGCTTCCATGTTCTAGCTATTGTAAATAGTGTTGCAATGAACAATGGGATACATGTGTCTTTTTCAATTTTGGTTTCCTCAGGGTATATGCCTAGGAGTGGGATTGCTGGCGTCATATGGTGGTTTTATTCCTAATTTTTAAAGGAATCTCCATACCGTCTTCCACAGTGGCTGTATTAATTTGCCTTCCCACAACAGTGCAAGAGTGCTCCCTTTTCTCCACACCCTCTCCAGCATTTACTGTTTGTTGATTTTTGAAGATATCCATTCTGACTGGTATGAGATGATATCTCATTTTAGTCTTCACTTGCATTTCTCTAATAATGAGTAATTTTTGAGCATTTCTTCATGTGTTTACTAGCCATCTGTATGTCTACATTGGAGAAATGTTTGTAGATCTCCTGCTCACTTTTTGATTGGGTTGTTTGCTTCTCTGGTATTGTGCTGAATGGGTTGGTTGTATATTTTGGAGATTAATCCTTTGTCAGTTGTTCCATTTGCTATTATTTTCCACTATTCTGAGGTTTGTTTATTCACTGTGCTTATAGTTTCCTTCACTGTGTGAAAGTTTTTAAAGATTAATTAGGTCCCGTGTGCGTGTCGCACACCAATGGGCTGCTGTCGCTTCAGCAGTCCTAGGACCTGGGCCTCTGTGCTGGTTTGTGACACTGGCTAACAACCGGCTGGACTTTGCCAACTCGACCTGCCGACACGGCCACGGACTTCACAGGCAATGCGGCCCTGCTGCTCTCTTATTTCGTGGTGGGCATGAAGGTGCTGTAGTAGCAGGCCACTGGCTGCACCAGCTCCAGCTTGTTACTACGCGCAGATCATAGGGCTGTAGTGTGTGCAGCTCCGCTGAGTAGGTGTACTAGGGTGCTGCTTTTCCAGACTACTGTGAAGCTTGGGAGAACGAGATGGGAGCAGGACAAATCCAAACTTCACTATTTTCACTGTTGTTACCAAGCATCAGCAGGCTTTTTTTCCCCAAGTAATGCTCCTCGTATCATTATAAACTTTTTGGTTACTTTCCAGGGTTCTGAAAAAGTTGACTTTAACCATTTTTTTCTGGAGTTCTTATTGCTTTTAAGGAGTAGCAGATTTTTGGAATCCTTTACCCTATCATTCCTGATGTCCTGCTCTGAGTGACTCTGGATAGACAGACATCTGTGAATGAATGTTGAAAAGATGGAGATATGAAAGTTCATGACTTAAGACTAACAAGTGACCCTGAGTGATTAGACCATATGGAAAGTGAAGAGGATGTATATTATTCATAGCATTCTTCATGTTGCATGTAACTCAAACCTAAATGACATAGGCATCAGATTTTTTTAAAAGAAGGATATTAATATCAACTCACAAAGTTGATAAGCTCATGGGCATGTCTAGCTCCAGGCGCACCTGGGTTTGGAACCCCAAGCAATCATTCAGACTCAGCCTTGTGCTCTCTTTCTCTTAGCTCTGCTCTCCTGTGGCTACAAGATGGTGGCCAACAGTTCCACGTTAACATCCTCAAAGATCCAAGTTCAATGCAAAGAGAAATGATCTCTTCCTAACAATCCTGTCAAAAGTCCCAGAACTAAGTTTCTAAATTTAATTGTGCCCATTTCTAAACTAATTGCTGTGGCCAAGGGAGATGGAGCCAGGCCTGAATCACGTGCTCTTCCCTTGAGCCAATAGTGGAGTCAGCCCCTAACTGAACCACAGAGACTGGGCATGGGAATAAGGTAGTTCCTTAAGGATTATATAGATTAACTTACCAGAAGATGGATAATTTAGAGTATAGCATAGGGAACTATATTCGATACCTTATAATAAATATAATGAAAAAGATTCTGAAAAAAATATATGTAATATAATATAACTGAATCACTTTTCTGTACACATGAAACATTGTAAATCAACTTTACTTCAGTAAAAAGTAATACTTTTTAAAAAAGAAGTTGGGTAACAAGAGCTAATCAAGCAAAAACAATAAACATACTCCCTATCCCTGGTGGCTCAGATGGTAAAGCATCTGCCTACAATGTGGGAGACCTGGGTTCAATCTCTGGGTTGGGAAGATCTCCTGGAGAAGGAAATGGCACCCCACTCCAGTACTCTTGCCTGGAAAATCCCATGGACGGAGGAACCTGGTAGGCTCCAGTCCATGGGGTCGCAAAGAGCCGGACACAACTGAGAGACTTCACTTTCACTTTCATGAGAAGTGGTAGAAGCTGAAGTTAGGAAGCTCTAGAGAGAACTTGCCATTTCAAGCATCACCCCACAGCCCTGACAAACCACTCAACAAACATTAGATGAGGACTTGCTTTATGGCAGGGTCTGTGCTGAGCACTGGGATACAAACTCTCAAGGAGGCTCCAGTCTAGTTTTAGACACTCTCAATCTATGGTAAGTTCCCTGCTAAGACTTTCCCAAGACATCATTTTGTTCAAATCTTTAATTGCCTAGACTAGGAAATTGGTGCTCAGCAAATTAGTGACAGAGCTAGTCAAAGACCAAGTTGACCTCTTTGTACTGTAAACATGGACCACATTTGTTATTCAAGTTGTCTTTTCAAGCCACCTCTGGGAGCCTTCCCAGAGTTCCCATACCCCTGCTTGCACCTCCAGCAGAATACTTATTATCCCTGAGTTGACTCTAATTAACCCTTTCTCTTGGTTCAATGTTGATTTTTTTTTCCCCTTTCTGTCTTGCTTTCTGTCCAGCCCCAATATGTCTGCCTCCTGTTTCTACACTATTGAATATTGCATTCTACCTTTTGGAGAAGGAAATGGCAACCCACTCCAGTATTCTTGCCTGGAGAATCTCATGGACAGAGGAGCCTGGCAGGCTATAGTCCACGGGGTCGCAGAGAGTCAGACACGACTGAAGCGACTTAGCACTCACACATGCATGCACATTCCACTTATTCTTGCTAACCATTAAGACTCATTTGCAGGTAGCTGCTTTTACATGGGACCCTCTGTGCACAGCCCACAGAGGCAGCTCTCAAATATGGTATGAACCAACAGGTGTTTGTCACACTCCACTGAGGAGCATGGAAATCCCTCTGATCCCCAGGGATGACCCCTGATGGGCAGAGCTGTCACTCTTCCCACTCCTGCCCTAACCAAGGAGAAGAGATATAAAGAAGAGATCACAGAATCACTCTGGGTGTCACCTGAGTAAACTGACTCTGCTCTCCTCAGAATCTCGAGGAGGATAGAATCTGGGGCACTGTCTTAGTCCTTCAACATCAGAACTAGGTAGTTACTTAAACCACTTCATGTAACTACTCATTCTTATTTGACAGATGGGAGACTGAGGCTCATAGAGAGAAAAGGACTTGCCCAAAATCACAGAGGGAGTTAGTTTAGTCAGAAATGAGAATTTTAATCCATAGTATCTGGGAGGCTTCCATGGGCTCTTTCCTTGACACCTAATGTCTCCTGCAAGAGAGCCTTTTGCTTTCTACAAGGAAGCCCACAGCTGAGCCTCTCTCCTTACCCCCATCATCCCTTGCCCTGCCCATCTGTCTACCTTGCCTTCCCACCTTGCATCTAGTGGAATCGGGATTGGGGTCTGACCCTGAAGCAGTGTTGCTTCAGCTC
Source organism: Capra hircus (assembly GCF_001704415.2). NCBI lineage: Eukaryota > Metazoa > Chordata > Mammalia > Artiodactyla > Bovidae > Capra > Capra hircus. Next base: position 18,552,397 of record NW_017189516.1, read on the forward strand.
TGTGTGGCTCTTTCTTGGAAGTAGAGGACCTGTGGCCAACCGTGGACATGAGGATAGCCGAGGGGTCATGTAGAGCTGGGAGAATAGGGTGGTGATGAGTAGCAGGTATTGACAGCTTACTTCATGCCAGGCAGCATGCCAGGCACCTCATATTCTCTCACTAGCCTTAACACTTCGGATAAATAAGTGTTCTTTTCCTCATTTTTCAGAGAAGGAAGCTGGAACTCAGAGAAGGCAAGTGACTTGCCTAAGGTCACATAGCCAGTAAGCAGTGGAGCAAGGATTCAGATCCAGGACTGTTGGCCTTCAGGAGTCTGAAGTCTTTATTTTGTGTTGTCTCAAACCATTTCTCTGGAGACTCCAGTTCTAGACTGAGTCCCAGTCAGGGGCTCAGAACTGAAGGCCCATCCTTCAGACCTTTATGTACATGCCCTGTGGGAGCAGCAGGTCTAGACCAAGCCACAGCAGGCCCAGAGCTCCAGAAGGAATGTCAGTGGACTTCTATACTTCCTGGCCCAGGGCCTCATTTTTCTCCATCCCAGGCCTGTAGAGCTGGGCTTATTTTCAGGGCTGGATGAACATTTTCCCCATAGAGTGTACAGTCCACAGTCGAGCCAAATGGAGCCCCCCCCAACCCCCTAGGAGAAAAAGGGGAAGGGGGAAGGGAGCAGGGCAGCCTTACAGAAGGGAGAGCTTTGCCGAGTTTCAGCCTAATATCCTGGAGCTATTCCTAGGCAGATTGTGGTCAGTGGAATTATGCTTTTATCAGGCTGCTGGGAGTTTCAATAAAATCTTTATGGCCGGGAAAGTTCTCTTTATGGAAATCAGATTATTGAAGTGCCTGCTGGGGGGAGGGCTTCACCAGCCTGCCTTGCTCCCCGCAGCCTCCCTCCTCCCCTGCAGAACAGCTCCCCCACTCAGCTCTTTCCCTTCCCTCCCTGCAGGCCTCCAGTTCCCAGGGACATTTGAGCTCCTCACACTGAGATATGAAGAAGGCTTTGGCAGGTAGAGGAACACTGAGAGGGCACATCAAAGGTGCTGGTGGGACTGCAAAATTAATGTTGCAAAACAGCTCACTCCCACTCTCCCACCATCACCCCCATTGAAGAGCCCTGGTTTTGCCATTTCTGGGTCAATCTTCCTCTGCTCACTCTGTTGGCAGGTCCCAGATTCTGGGCCTTAGCACACAGCCAAGCCCCTCCCCACCTCCCCACCATCCCCAGGCCTGTCCATCTGTCTAGAGAGCCTTCCTGCCCAGCATCCTGTGGGACTGGAGTTTGGGTCAAACCCTAAGGCAGTGTTGCTCCAGCTCTAGGGAAGTCTTCCTGAGAATGCCCCGCACCATGGCCCTTTCTTGGGGGCAGAGGAGCAACTACAGTTGAGGTCCCCCACACTCTACCCCATAAACTGCCTGCTTGGGGAGGGCCTGCCCTAGGAGGTTTTCCTTGTGGCTTTCTGGGAGGTTTTAATTTAGCAAAAGGAAAGTGATTTGGGCCAAATAGTCTCTTTCAGGGCTAGAGTCTTTTAAAAGCCCCCTGAAATGTTCTTTTGCCTACCCGAAGCTCTCTCACTGCCTGCCTCCCAGCATCCTCCCTGGGAGAGCTTCCACTAAGTGTCTAATTCAAGAGACATCCTGTCCTCAGAGGAATGATTAAAGGAGCTGGAAAAGAGAAGACTGAAGTGGCCAGAGGCTTTGTGTCCAGCCCTTTGAAGGGCTGTCATGGGGCAGAGGAAGCCAATGCATTCTGCATGGTCCCAGCGGTAGAGCTGGGATCATCCAAACAACAATATGAGGTACGGAGTATTGTTCCCAGTTTACAGATGAAGAAGCTAAGACCCAGGTCCACACAGCCAGGAAGGGATGGGGCTGCCTTTCAAAGCTAGGCCACCTGACATCAAATCTAGCATTCGCCACATCTTAACCAATGGATAAAGGCAACAAATAGTCAGCATTGTGTTCTGCATAGGTGGTCATTTGAAGCCAACCCCACCCAAGCACTGATTTCAGCAACTTCCTGGAACCCACTCGCTGCTGGGATCCCATCTCTCCTCCACCCTGATCCTGCCCCAGACCTCTGGCCTGTGCCCCAGCTGCCCCTGGCATTCCTCCTTTGCCTAGGGTGACACTCATTCACCCCAGTGGATTTGCCCTCAGACTTTCCTCACTTTAGACCTCTCAGAACCAAACTCGGTCTCAGTAGTCTGCCCTGCGCTCCTATCCTGTCCTTCTTGATTTGACAATAAGGAAGAGCTTTCTAAGAGATGTCCAAGGATGGGCAGGTAGGGCTGGCTGCTCAGAGCCCAGGCATTGGGTTGGGGATTGTTCGAGCTGAGAATCCTTCCAGTGATTTCTCTTGAGTTACATACTCATTTTCCTATGTGAGCCCTGCTATGATTGTGCCCAGGTTTTGCACTCAGCCTCTTGTTTCCTATTCTTTCTCTCTCTTCTGCAGTTTGTCTTTTTTGCCCTTTTCTGTTTATTCTTCTTTCTCATTCTCTTTGCCTCTCTGCGTGCATTTTTCCCTTTCTCTCCTGCTCTCCATCTCTGTTTCTTCTGCCTGTTTCTGCCTTCTTTCCCTCATTCAGTCTCTGTCCATCCTCTCCCTCCCCTGCCCTCCTTCTCTGAGACTTACCTCTCTCTTTGTCTCTCTATCTCAGTCTTCCATCTCTTTCCCTTTTACTCTGGGTCCCACTATATTCTTCTCTCCCTCTCAAGTCTTTCCATTTCTCTGTCTTTGCCTCTCTGCCCCAGCCCCTCCTTTCAGAGCCTCACCTGACCGAAGCCTTGCTCTAGTTGCCAGTCTGCCTAACTCAGCTCTCTTCAAAGAAACTACCAATGTCTTCCACTTTTCTCCCGCCTCAAGCTGTGACATCTGTGGCAGCTGATACTGGGGAGCTAAACTTGAGCAAGATCATTTTGGTCCTGAAGAAGCTAGAGGAAACCTTGGGCCCTGCAACTTCTCTCCAAAAAGGAAGAAGTGACATCTCAGTTTCCTTCCGGCCCCAGCTGGAACCTCTGTATGGCTCAGAACCTGACAGATTCAGGAATGAATCATTGACCCGTAAGAAGCCCTGTCTTTGTGTCCAGCTCCACCATGGTCACCCTTTGTACACATCTGGACACCACTCCTCCCCTTTGAAACTCACTTCAGTTCTGGCCTCACCCTTATTCCAGAAGAGTGTGATGCCTATTCTTGAAGGAACAGAGAGAAGCTCAGTATTGCTGGAGTCTACAGTCAAACATGACTACTTGAGTAGGGAATGGGAGGAGAAGGCAAAGGATAAGACTGGAGAGATAACCTGGGGCCAGGCCAGGTAAGGAGTTTGAAATGTATCTTCAGGTTGCTGAAAGACATTGAAAGTTGTTAGTCAAGAAAAGGGAGAATATCTGTCTATAATTTACAAGATCAAGATCACTCTGGCCACTGGGTTGATTCCGGATTATAGAGGAGCAAGAGTGGAAGCAGGGAGACCATTGAAAAGGCTGTTGTGTAGTCCAAGTAAGAGGCAAGGGAGGCTTGGACCAGGGTAGTGGTAGTAGAGATGGAGCAAAGTGGACTTTTTCTGGTATATCTAGAATGTAGCAGCAATAGGGCTTGGTGGTTGATTAGGTGGAGGCATGATAGAGAGGGAAGTGTGAAAGCAAATTCTGGCTTGCACAATTGGGTAAATGGTGATGTCTGTCACTGGTGCAGAAATCATAAGAGAAGGAACAGTCTGGAGACTAACTGAGTTCTGGATTCCGTTCAATTCAGTCACTCAGTCATGTCCAACTCTTTGCGACCCCATGGACTGCAGCACACCAGGCTTCCCTGTCCATCACCAACTCCTGGAGCTTGTTCAAACTAGTGTCCATTAAGTCAGTGATGCCATCCAACCGTATCATCTTCTGTCGTCCCCTTCTCCTCCTGCCTTCAATCTTTCCCAGCATCAGGGTCTTTTCCAAAGAGTCAGTTCTTCACATCAGATGGCCAAAGTATTGGAGCTTCAGCTTTAGCATCAGTCCTTCCAATGAATATTCAGGACTGATTTCCTTTAGGATGGACTGGTTGGATCTCCTTGTTGTCCAAGGGACTCTCTAGAGTCTTCTCCAACACCACAGTTCAAAAGCATCAATTCTTCAGTGCTCAGCTTTCTTTATCGTCCAACTCTCACATCCATACATGACTATTGGAAAAACCATAGCTTTGACTAGATGAATCTTCTCAGCAAAGTAATGTCTCTGCTTCTTACTATGCTGTCTAGGTTGGTCATAGCTTTTCTTCCAAGGAGCAAGTGTTTTTTAATTTCGCAGCTGTAGTCACCCTCTGCAGTGATTTTGGAGCCCAAGAAAATAAAGTCTGTCACTGTTTCCCTTGTTTCCCCATCTATTTGCCATGAAGTGTGGGACCGGATGCCACGATCTTAGTTTTTTGAATGTTGAATTTTAAGCCAGAGTTTTCACTCTCCTCTTTCACCTTTATCAAGAGTTCTGGATTGGCCATGTGGAATCTGAAGTGCTCATGGACCATCCAGCTTAAGAGAGCAGTCAGGCAGTGGCAGATCCTGGAGCCAAGAGGGTAATTTTTGAAGGGATAGAGATGTGGGGAATACAAGCCAAGAGACAGGCAGTAAAACCATGGGAATGGGTAAGCTGGCCCCAAGCATGGATAGAACATGAGAAGAGGAGAGGGCTAAGGTTAAGGTCTGGGGAGACTTCTGGAATGACTAGAGCAAGAGAAAATCTGTCAAGGAGACTGAGGATGGTTGGATCAGAGAGGCAAGAGGACATTTAGAAAATACAGAGATGGAGAAACCAAGAGAAGAGAGTATCACCAAGAGAGGGTAACCAATTGTGTCAAATGTTATGAAGTCAAATAAGAGAAAAAGAAAGTGTGAAGCAGACTTGTAATTAGAAGGTCCTCGGTGACTTTTGTTAGAGCATTTTTCAGCAGTGATGGTCATGGTGACTATATTTGAAAAGGTGGGGACAGCTGAGTGTGTCTGCCCTAGATTTTGCCACACTCCACTTCTCTGTTTAGGAGTGAAGAAGATCCAACAAGTTTCCTTCGCTTTCCACTATATCCAGGTCTCCTGCTCCTTCCCCGACTCCTCTGCACACACCCACCCACCCACACACACACACATGCTTCCTTGCTTCTTTTTGCTTCAGCAGACTGAATTCTAGGGTTGCCCCCCCCTTTCCCACTTCAGACTTAGAAACAGATTGCTCACTGCACCAATTGTGAAACCTTATCTGGTCTGGTAAAAATGTGTGTCTGGAGCAGCTGAGCTCCATGTTTCAGCCAAGGGGGTGAGCTGGCTGCTGGATAGCTCGCCTGCAGCCCAGGGCTGGGGCAGCTGTGGGATGTGTAGAAGAGGACACAAACCAGAGAAAAGGATGGATGTGAGGAGACGGAAAGGGAAGGGGAATGAAGAAAGAGGATGGGGAAGTGGGAATGCAATAACTGGAAGCAGTTTCTGGAGTCACAGATTTGTGTTTAAATCTTGGCTTCACTAGTTCCTACCTCTGTGGGAAGTAACTTTATGCTCTGAGCCTTAATTTGCTCATCAAAAAATGGGTTTCATAATAATACTACCTATCTCATTGGTACTCCTCATTAGACAGAATATCTTCTTACTATTACTATCATTCTTATTCTTATTTCAGGATGGTGCTGGTGTTAGGAGAAGGCCAAGCAGCTCTCTGGGGACCTTGCCAGAACTAGGGAAGCAACAGCCCTGTGGTCTCTTCTTGGGTTTCCAGGAAGGGTTCAGAGGAGTTGAACACTGGTAAGAAGCAGCAGCAAGGAGGTACTAAATAAGGATAAAAGAAGGGTTATTTGGCCCCAAGTTCAGCAGTTCCTGCAGTCAATCCCTTTAGCTTTGGCCCAGAGACAGCCTCCTAAAGGGGGCAGCCCAGCTTCTTCAACTGCACACCAGAGCTCACCCATTTTCAGCCCTAACTAACTCTGGTGAGCCATGACCATAGCTTTACACAGAAACTTCTGGCCAGCTGTTTGCCACACACCACCTGGGTTTCAGGGTAGGGGAAGCTTCTGATTCCACAGGAGGGCAAGGAGCCCAGAAGAGCTCACCAGGCCTCACCCTCAACCCCTTGGCCCCATGGGCTGGACGTAGAGGCCAGTCCCTCTTTCAGGCCTTGTGCAGTCATCCCTAGCTTTCCCTTCCCTGGACCCGCAGAGTCCTGAGGAAACCCCAACCCATGTGTGCCCCCTGAGCTGATGCCTATACTCCTGCCCCTAACCCCACCTTTCTGCCTGTCAGGAGGTTTCAGCAAAAGGTGATTGACTGCTGAGGTGGTCTTGATTGATGGAAAAGACTCCATCATGGCCCTGGGGTGGCCGGAAGTGGAGAAATCAGACGCATTCTTCAGGTTAGGGGGTGCCACCTTCTCTTGATTGGCAGGGCAGGAAATTATGGCCTGAACCAGCACAGAAGCCAAGCCAAGAGGGTACGGGGGCTTCTCCAGGGGTTGTGGGCTGGGAAACAGCAGTGGTAGATTGTCTAGATGTAATCAAGCTTGTTATGACCTCATGGGGCCCCCTCTTCTCCCCATGAACTGAGGACTTTGGGCCCCCAGAACTGAGGACTTCGGGCTTCATCCTCACAAGCGGAGGAGAGAAAGGAGCCATGTGGGGATGATCATGGGGATGAGAAGTATGAAGACGGATGTGTCTGAGGAGATGGGAGATGCCTAAAGGGACAGCTTCAGGAAAGCAGCCATTCTCCATTGACTCAGACTCAGAGCTTGGGGAGGACCAGTCTGGGAATCAGATGTTGGGAAGGAGCTCCCAGACCCCCACTTCATGGGTTCCAAGTGCAGCTCTTGCTTGGAAAGGCCAGGACAGCAGCATGTGGCAAGGTGGGTTTTAGATGGGTTCTGGTCCCTGCTTATAGCATCAGATTGCTAAGCCAGGGAGCTGGCAAGGCATCTGGGTGGGAACCCCTCAGGATTCAGTGTTGGAAGACTGGGTCCTTATGGAAGATCCTTTCAGGAAGTCTGCAGGATAGAGCAGGAAATGTGAAGTACGCAGTGCAGTGCAGGAGGACTGGGGAAGGGCTGAAGCCCAGGTCCCATAAAGAGCTGATGAAGGAGCTGTGGCTTCCTGGCATTGAGCAGAGAAGACAGAGGAATGGGATCTTTGTTGTCAAAGTGCTGAAGGGCGGTCATGGCCAGAGGGGGCAAATAGTGTCAGTGTGGCCTCCAGGAGCAGAGACTCTGGGAGAAAGCCACAGGGAGCCAGAGCTCTTCACCTCAATACAAGAGAAAATATTCTCAAGATCTGTCCATGCTCAAAACTCGGGAGGAAGGAGGTAGTATCATACATCACTGAAGGTATATGAGGAAGGACTAAATGACCAGTTTGTGGAGAGTCAAAGAGTAGATGGGGGTGGACCCTTGGCATCCTCTGTCCACCCTGTCATGCCAATCTCTGGCTCTATGAACAGACCAATCACAAGCACTGAAATTGAAACTATGATCAAAAATCTTCCAATCAACAAAAGCCCAGGGCCAGATGGCTTCATAGGCAAATTCTGTCAAACATTTAGAGAAGACCTAACACCTATCTTTCTCAAACTCTTCCAAAAAATTGCAGAAGGAGGAACAGTTCCCAACTCATTCTATGAGGCCACTATCACCCTGATACCAAAACCAGACAACTGTATCACAAAAAAGAAAATTATAGGCCAATATCACTGATGAATGTAGATATAAAATCCTAAACAAAATAGTAGCAAACAAATTCCAACAACACATTAAAAAGATCATACACAATGATCAAGTGGGATTTATCCCAGGGATGCAAGGATTCTTTAGTATGTGCAAATCAATCAATGTGATACACCATATTAACAAACTGAAAGACAAAAAGCATATGATCCATAGGGGAAGCCTGGGGATTTAGAGAAAATTCATATTTTACCAGTAATATTTAAAATATCTATAAAATATGAGATCTCAAGCAAATATTAATATTTTAAATATAGATGGTGGGTATTGATGATAGTTTTAAATGGCAATATTAATAGAACACTTTCTAAGTGGCTGGCAATATGTGAAGGCAGTGTTTCTCAAACCTGGCTGTACATAAAGACTAGCAAGAATTTTATATGTAAAGATTCTAATTAGATTGATTTTAGGCTGAAGCTAGTGCATCAGCATATATTTAAAAATCCACAGGTAAATATATTGATTTATTAGAAATGAGAACCACTGGTATGACTGTGTATGTGTGATTTTAATTTTAAATCCAGCTAACATGGTCTGTCTAGGACTTGTAGAATGTTTATAAATAAAGGGAATTTCTAGCAAAAAAAAAAAAAACCCATATGATCATCTCAATAGATGCAGAGAAAGCTTTTGACAAAATTCAACATTTATTTATAATAAAAAAGCTCTGCAGAATATGAGCATAGAAGGAAACTACCTCAACTTAATAAAGGCCATATATGATAAACCCACAGCAAACATTATTCTCAATGGTGAAAATCTGAAAACATTTCCTCTAAGATCAGGAACAAGAAAAGGGTGTCCATTCTTGCTACTATTATTACTGAATTACCTTTGTGAGATGGAGTAGTACTCCATCTAGTACTCAAGGAACTAATACTCACTCCTCAAGTTCTCTGAGGGTCTGTGACTTGAGCTTGTACCTCCCAGAAACTGAGCTTGCCGCAGTAGCACCGTATGGCCATTTATTATGTAACCTTACTGGTCTCTCATTATCTGCCCCACCAGCAACGAGCCTCTCATGTCATCGGCATTTCCCCACATGGAGTATAGTGGACCTGTTTAATGATCCTTTTTTTTCATACCACATGGCTCCTAACAGCTTCATAGTTAGGAGCTTCATAGTTAGGGCTCAACTCATAAGTCCATGATTGGTTCCAACTTTATGGTCAATTGTAGGGATTCTCAAGGATAATTTTGACCATCTGCAATTGTGCCTTACATGCTGACTTGAGATGCTATGCCCATGTACAGCACTGCTTCACAGATTGCTCAATAATGCTGAGAGGCACAAAGCAGTATGCTGGGGCAGGAATATTTGGAGGCCTGGACAGAAATTATCTCTCCCTGGACACGTGGGGTTTCCATCCCTCTTTTAATGCAGGCCAAATCACCCTCCCAGATTGTCTCTACCCTTTAGCTAGAGATCCTGTAGGCTCTGCCTTCTAAAAAATCCAGAATCCAATCATATTTTTACTTCCTCACAACTTCCACCTTGGTCCAAACCACCATCACCTCTCACAAGACAATCCCCAGAGGCTCCTTACTTCCTCCTATGTATTCACTCCTGCCCTCCATGTATCTGTTCACCTCAAAGGTGCCCTTGTGTTTCTGTTAAGACATAAGTCACTCATCTGCTCAAAACCCTCCAATGGCTCCATTCTCCTCAAAACAAAAACCAAATGACTTACAAGGATGCACAATATCTGTCCCCCAGGCCACCTACCTGATTCCTCTCCCGTTGCTTTCCTCATTGTTCATACCACTCTACCATCCATTTCCCAAACCCATGAGGCACACAGTTGACTCTATGGCTTTGCTCTTCCCTCTACTGGATGCTGATGCTGAAGCTGAAGCTCCAGTACTTTGGCCACCTGATGTGAAGAACTGACTCATTAGAAAAGACCCTGATGCTGGGGAAGATTGAAGGCAGGGGCAGAAGGGGACAACAGAGGATGAGATGATTGGATGGCATCACCGACTTGATGGACATGAGTTTGAGCAAGCTCCGGGAGTTGGTGATGGACAGGGAAGCCTGGCGTGCTGCAGTCCATGGGGTTCGAAAGAGTTGGACACGACTGAGTGAACTGAACTGATTCACTGATGAGGGACTTCCATGATGGCTCAGATGGTAAAAATCTGCCTGCAGTGTAGGAGACTTGGTTTGATCCCAGGGTCAGCAACATCCCCTAGAGAAGGAAATGGTCACCCACTCCAGTATTCTTGCCTGGAGAATCCCATGGACAGAGAAGCCTGGAGGGCTATAGTCCATGGGGTTGCAGAGTCAGACATGACTGAGTGACTAATAGCTTCACTTTTCATTCATTTCTATGTTCACAGTACCTGGAAAAGGCCCCAGTATATAGTTTGTACTTAACAGGTAGCAAATGAATGAATGAATTTGAGGCTCTCTACAATCTGGCTTTAATATGTGATCCAGTCCTGACTCTTATGCAGTTTATTCCAAAGGAAAAATTCCTTGTGATGTCACTCTTCTAGTACTCAGGGTTTAAATATGAGCCTTTTTTTTCCTTTTTAATTTATTTTTTTAATTGAAGGATAATTGCTTTACAGAATTTTGTTGTTTTTTGTCAAACCTGTACATGAATCAGCCATAGGTATATATATATGCTCTCCCTTTTGAACCTCCCTCCCATCTGCCTCCCCATCCTACCCCTCTAGGTTGATACAGAGCTCCTATTTGAGTTTCCTGAGCCATACAGCAAATTCTCGCTGGCCATCTATTTTATATATGGTAATGTAAGTTTCCATGTCACTCTCTCCATACATCTCACCCTCTCCTCCCCGCTCCCCATGTCCGTAAGTCTATTCTCTATGTCTGTTTCTTCATTGCTGCCCTGTAAGTAAATTCTTCAGTACCATTTTTCTAGATTCTGTATATGTACGTTAGAGTATGATATTTATATTTCTCTTTCTGACTCACTTCACTCTGTATAATAGGTTCTAGGTTCATCCACTTCATCAGAACTGACTCAAATGTGTTCCTTTTTATGGCTGAGTAATATTCCATTGTGTATATGTACTGTAATTTCCTTATCCATTCATCTGTCAATGGACATCTATGTTGCTTCCATGTTCTAGCTATTGTAAATAGTGCTGCAATGAACAGTGAGATACATATGGTTTTTTCAATTTTGGTTTCCTCAGGGTACATGCCTATGAGTGGGATTGCTGGGTCATATGGTGGTTTTATTCCTAGTTTTTTAAGGAATCTCCATACTGTCTTCCATAGTGGCTGTATTGATTTACATTCCTACCAACAGTGCAAGAGCGGTCCCTTTTCTCCACACCCTCTCCAGCATTTATTGTTTGCACACTCTTTGATGATGGCCATTCTGACTGGTGTGAGGTGATATCTCATTGTGGGTTTGATTTACATTTCTCTAATAATGAGCGATGTCAAGCAAATATGAGTCATTTTTAAGACTCAGCTCAAAATGCCATTTTCTCAATGAAGACTCCCTTACACGTCACAGCTGCCAACGTCCTCTCCTTCAACTCTCCATTGTTATTGAGATCTCTCTCTTGGCTTAAACAACAGAAATTTATATTCTCATAGTTCTAGAGGCTGCAAGTCCAAATCAAGATGCCAGAGCTCACTTCCTGGTTTGCACAGCTGCCTCCTTGCTGTGCCCTCAATGGTTGGGGAGGTGGGAATTAGAGAGACAGAGAAAGGGAGAGCTAGAGAGAGAGTTCTCTGGTGAGAACCTTCTTAAGACATCTGTCACTTTTTCTGCTGTAACAAGAGGAATCAAACAGACTTGGGATCAGATCTTTTTTCTATCATTTACTAATAGTGACCTTGAGAACTCACTTGCCTCTCTGAGCCTCATTCCTTCAACTGTAAATTCCCTCAACCTCATAGGGTTGTACAATGAATTAAACAAAACAGCTTTGTGCTAAGTGCACTCAATAAAAATAATGCTATTAACAACAACAATGAAATTAAAAGCTGCTTGCTCCTTGGAAGAAAACCCATGACAAACTTAGACAACATATTAAAAAGCAGAGACATCACTTTGCTGACAGTCAAAGCTATGATTTTTCCAGTAGTCACGTACGGATGTGAGAGTTGAACCATAAAGAAGGCTGAGTGCAGAAGAATTGATGCCTTTGAATTGTGCTGAAGAAGACCTGGAGAGTTATTGGACAACAAGGAGATCAAACCAATCAATCTTAAAGGAAATCAACCCTGAATATACATTGGAAGGAGTGATGCTGAAGCTGAAGCTCCAATACTTTGGCCACCTGATGAGAAGAGCCAACTCATTGAAAAAGATGCTGATGCTGGGAAGTTTGAGGGCATGAGGAGAAGGGGGTGACAGAGGATGAGATGGTTGGATGGCATTACCAACTCAATGGACATGAGTTTGAGCAAATTCCAGGAGATAATGAAGGACAGGGAAGACTGGCCTGCTGCAGTCCATGGGGTTGCAAAGAGTTGGACAAAACTGAGCGACTGAACACCACCACCAATATTAATAGCAAAATGTGTCAGAGGGTTTTCTATGTTCCTGTGCAACCACCCTATGAGGCAGACACTATCATTGCTATGCCCTTTTTACAGATGAAGACAGGAACTCAGAGGTTTAGGAAGCTGCTCAGGGTCACACAGCTAGCAAGTGGTGAGGTCGCGATGGAGAAGCTCAGCAGTCTGCCTTGAGCTGGCCTTGGGCTCTCTTCCTTTCCTGTTCTCCCCCCAGAGCTTCCTCGGGACTGAGACCCCCACCAGGCAGCAGCTATGTCAGCTCCAGAGCCCAGCCCTGCCCAGACCCACCAAGAGGGACTGCATTTGTTCCGAATCACTAGTAGTTTGTTTTGAAACACAAATCGTTGGTAATCAGAGGGGCCAGGTAGACTGCGATGGTTCTCCTCCTCTAAACTAATGCCTTTGGCCCAGCTCACCCAAGGGATATTCTTTACCTCTTTCTTTTTCTTTGCCCTGAGGAGGGCATGGTAATAATGTGGTCTCAAGATCTAAATAAAAGCAAACATGGCTAATTCAAAACCGACTGCCTTGCCACCCACACCCTCCCTTTCACTGCCTCTCTGACTTCCCTTCCACAATGCTGGCCTTGGATTGGTGGCAGCCCAGTGATACTCCAGGGAGAATCTTAAGGGATGCCATGAAACCCTCCTCTAATTCTCTAAACCAAATGAATTTGATTTTAGCTGAAAAATTAATTGAAACCATATCATACTTAACTGAGAAGATCCAGGGGAGAGGTGCCCAGAAAGTCCCCAGAGAACCAGGAATTGTGGGACTGGGGGTGCAGGGGGCATGGAGAATTGAGACAATTTTCTAGATAATGAACCTCCAAGCCACCTCCATCTCAGCTGGGCTGGGGACCAGAGTCACCAAACCACCATCTGCAAGGATTAATTTCTCAACTTCTCTTCCCCACCCCCATGCTTCCCTCCCCATTGAACACCAGGTGTAGACAAGGTCACCCACACAGGTTCTATTAAGAGGGCGAAGCTCTCTTCTTTCTGTGGGCCAGGTGAGAAGGTAAGGGAGACCCAGAATCTAGTTTCATTTAGTTAGTAATTCCCCTCCTCAGAGTTCCCTTCCCTACCTAGTTCCAAGTTAGGGTTGGCTATGACAGGAAAACAGAAATGTGACAGCAGCCATTGAGCTCTGCAGGTTGATATTGTTGAGGTGCTACTGAAGCTGGCTTACATCCTTCCCACTCTGCTGGCTCAGCTTGCTGGCACAGGGTAGCAATCGGTCCCAGAGCTCTTTCAACCCCCAAGGTTTTCTTGAGCTTCAGTGGGTCCTGGGCCAGGAGGATGTGCAGTCAGCTTCTTCTGCAGGTCACTCACACAGTCAAGGCTGGAGGTGGTGAGAAGCCAATGCAGGTTCTGATTTGTCCTCACTCTCTCTCACCTCACATACCACCAGCAGATGCATAGGCCACAGTTTTCCACAGGCTTCTTCATCCTCTCCCAAAATGGTAGGAACACTAATCCTCATAATAAATGCCTTATTTCAGATCACTCCCCTGATCAAACCTGAACAGATATAGTTCTCAATAAATGTTATTTTATTAGTATTATTAGATTGGAGGTTTCAGAGTCTGGGACCAGGTGTTCAACATCTGTGTATGTACCAAGGGGCCACCAGTGAAGCTATGAGTCGCTCCCATGGTGTTTGCTGAATGGAAGGGAATTGAATCAAGGCTCTGGACAATTGGTCAGCATATGCTATGATCCATCATGAGCTAAGTCCTAGAGAGGGCGGGATGGATATACATTGGATACAGCTAATGTGCTCCAGTACAAATGGATAGAAAACAGTAACAAACAAGCAATAATGACTAATGGCCAATTATAATAAGAATAGGCAGCATTTACTGACCTATTGCATATGTTAGCCCATTTATTGTTTACGCTAACTTCTGAGGCAGGCAGGAGATATGAACTTTGGAAATAAGCAGCTAGCCCAAGTTCACACAGAAGACAATGCTGGGACAAGAACTTTAAGATTGTAACATATAAAGCTATTGATGCTCAACTGTTCTTGATCTACAAAAATGGCACATTCTTGTCATTCTAATACTGGTAATACTAATAGCCATAGTTTAGCTCAGAGAAGGCAATGGCAACCCACTCCATTACTCTTGCCTGGAAAATCCCATGGACAGAGGATCCTGGTAGGCTGCAGTCCATGGGGTCGCTAGGAGTCAGACACAACGGAGCAACTTCACTTTCAATTTTCACTTTCATGCATTGGAGAAGGAAATGGCAACCCACTCCAGTGTTCTTGCCTGGAGAATCCCAGGGATGGGGGAGCCTGGTGGGCTTCCGTCTATGGTGTCTCACAGAGTCGGACACGACTGAAGCGACTTAGCAGCAGCAGCAGCATAGTTTAGCTTAATAAAGCCCTGACATTGGGTTAAAGCTAGACACATGCCCCCTAGACAAATCATTCCCACAAGTTTCCCACTCTCTTCCCCACCCCCCGCTACCGTTGTCTGCCTGCCTCTTTGTGCCATTTTTATTTTGTCTTAATCTGTCTGCTTTGGTGTTTTCCTCTATACTTTGGTTTCATTCTGTTGCTACCTCTTACTGCTTCCCATATTCTCTATTTCCCTCCTAAAGTTTTTTCTTTGTCTTTGTCTCTGCCTTGCTGATTCTCTATCGTCTCTTTCTCATATGCCCGTCTTACAATTTCTCTCGTCTCCTTCACTCTCATTTTTGCCTTCCTCTGTCTGTATCTGTTTGTTTGCCCCCTCCCTCTTTTCGTGTAGCATGCATGCCTGCACGTGTATCTCCAGACCTGTTTCCTGACCTCCCAAGATGTTAGTATCTGTGAGGCCCACCTGAGGCTGAGGCCCAGGGCTCCCCTGACTGGGAGCTGGGAGGACAGAACAGATGGGAGCTGGCATCTGGCTCAGGGGGCCCAGCCCTCAGGCTCAGGGCATTCTCGCAAAGGCAGTTCCAGGAGCTTGCGACCTCCCTTGGGGCTGCGGTCTCATCCTGCCCGCAGCCAGCAAGGCAATTGGTGGAGATGGCAACTGCCCAGATGTAAAACCCAGCTGTGCAAATTAGCCTGAGGCATGTAAGAAATTAGACTAGATCTAAAAGAGATCAGGCTGTGGAAAAAGAAAAATGTTAGTTAAAAGAGAAAATTCCTACTCCCACCTCCAGGTCATAGATCACAGAAGAGAATCCTCAAGCCATGAGGGACTTCAAGGGGCCATCTGGCTTGGCCGCACCTCAGAATAGGTCAGGCTCCAGCCAGCCAAGATGATGTCTGTCTTTCCATCTTTTCAAGAACACAAGCCAGAGATTCTTCAGCATCATCACCCAGTATCTTATTCTGGGAATGAATCCCTGCACTGTGAAGAAGTGTGTGGAACAGCCCAGATGCCTTGAGTCACTCACACTGGGACCCAAATTTGCACTTTCACCCCAAGTTGCCCCCTCATCTCAGCACCACTTCTACATGTCAGCACCCAGCACCACTATTCACCCAGATGCTCAGGCTTTGGCACCCTCTTTTCTTTCTTGTCTCCCCTTGTCCCCCTTCTCATCAACAATCCCAATAGCTCTGACTCCTAGCTGACTCTTTGCACAACCACCACATTTACCTCCATGGGCTCAGAGTCCCCATTGTGTCTATCAGGACAGTGCACCCCTCCTCACTGGGCTCCCTGCCTCCACTCTTGTCCCCTGTGCTCCATTCTCCAGAGAAGTTGGGTCATGTCATTCAGATCATGTCATTCCTCTGCTCAAAACCCTCCTTTGGCTTTTCATCACATCAAACTCCATGTAATCCCTGTGGCCAATGAAAACTTCTGTCATCTAACTGCAGCTCCCTCCCTCCTTACCCACTCTGCTCTAACCAGGCTGCCCCCTTGCTTTGCACTGAGCATACCAAACTCATTCCCTCCTCAGGAACTTTGGCCCTACAATCCCCTCTGCTGAGAATATCCCCCCACCCACCGATCTTCACATGCTGCCCTCCCCTACTTCATTGCAATCTCCAATCAAAGGTCACCTTCTCTAAGAGGCCTGCTCTAACCATCCTGGGTAAAACAGCACCTGCCTCAGCTCTACCCCTGACAACACTTTCCAGTCCACAGCCTTCCTGTATTTTTGATTAAAGTACTCATCACTGCTTGGCATTGTATTTATTTATTGTATTATATTTATTTGATGATTGACTTCCTCCATCACTATGTACCCAGTGCCTAGAAACAGTGCCTAGCACTTGATAGGTACCCAATGGTGGTTGAATGGATGAAAGAAATCCTGTTGCTTAAAAGCTGTGCAACTTTAGGCAAATTAGGTAACTCTTCTGAGTTGTAATTTTCTCATCTTTTCACTTTCTTTCATCTTTAAGATGGGAAAAATTATACCTACCTTGTGAGCTGTCATGAAGAGTAAATGAGGTAGATATAATGATCATAGTGCCTGGCACTAGAAATTAGTGATTATTAAAATTGCTCAGTCATGTCTGACTTTGTGACCCCATGGACTGCAGCCTGCCAGGCTCCTCTGTCCATGGGGTTTTCCAGGCAAGAATACTAGAGTGGGTAGCCATTCCCTTCTCCAGGGGATCTTCCTGACCCAGGAATCAAACTCAAGTCTCCTGCATTGCAGACAGATTCTTTACAGTCTGAGCCATCAAGGAAGCCCTTTTCAAAATATCCAGTACAGTTTCTACATGATTTTTCTGATTCTGTCCTCACTGGAAGCAGAGAACAGATACTTGTCCCATTTAGGTTGAATAATCCCAGTCCCTTCATTGTAGTGGTGTGGTGGTATAGGAGGCAAAGGATGAGTGAGAGGAGTAGCAAAGGAACATGGCAATAAACTGCTGCCTCTCAGAATTCACAAAGGGCAGGAGTGAGCCTCAGAGACTTTAAATCAACTCTTAACTATGGTAAAAGAGCTAAAAAGAAAATCATGGTTGAAGGATTAAAAGATACCAAGAAAACCATATGTGAATGAGACTGTCAATAAAGAGAAGCAAATTATAAAAGTAGAATTGAAAACTGGAACTGAAAACTACAATAACAAAAGTGAATGTAAGCCACAGAGGTCCCCTTTTCTCTACTGAGGGGGCCATAGGACAGGTGGCCAGGGTCTCTGAGTTTGACTTGTAAATCCCATGAGTTTCCAGGAGGAGACATTTCATTGCCATTAAGAGGCTTTGGAGTCAGACACACCTGGGTCCAATTCCAGCTTTAGTGCATAACTTTTGGCAGTGTCTTACCCTCCCTGGCCTCAGCAACGATGATTCTAGTGGTCTACCAGGAGGAAAAAATGAGATAGGGCATGCAAAGCAGTACTTAGCACATAATAGGCCAGTGCCTAGCACGTGCTCAGCACTCCCTAAATGATAGCTATTGTTACAATTATTATCATGATGTCATCCATTCCCATTCTCTAGGTAGCTCTGTGTTCCAACCATTTTCTAGAATTCTGGTTCAAAATTTTTAAACTATCCCACCCACCTGCCAAAAAAACCACTCCAGTTTCAGACTAATTCCAGCATATGGAAGTTTTGCCCTGCACAAAGCAAAAGGGCACCAGCTTTCCCTATGGTCAGGAAAATCCAGGCTGGAGACACTGCCCCTACTGTCTGCTACCTATGGGCAAGAAGAAAAGAGTCAAGTGACATTTATAAAATGGCAGAATAGGCAACTCCAAACACCCATCCCTCCATAGTAGCATCAGAAAGCCAAGGAAATGTCCACTTTTAAAATGCTTCTGGTTTTCAAGGAACACTCTGTTAAAACAGTAACTGAACATAAAGGAACAGAGACTTCAGTGACCACTCATGATAAGAAATATGATCTTTAAAAAAATAGCTGGAAAAGCCACTTAACAAATGGGTAACTGCCAACCAATAACTAAGAACAGCAACCACTGAGGAAGATGAAGAATCTGATTTCCAGGGTTACAACACTATCATAGTCAAATGTCCAGTTTTCAGTAAAAGTCACAAAGTGCATAAAAAGAAAAGTATGGCTCATCCAAGGAAAACAAATGAGGATGCTCAGATATTGGACTTACTAAGCAAAGACTTTAATTCAATTGTTTTAAGTATGCCCAAAGTGCTAATGGAAATCATGAGCAAAGAACTAAAGGAAGCCAGGGAGATTCTTTGTGAACAAAATGAGAATATCAATAAAGAAATAGAAATTATAAAAAGAAACTAACAGAAATTCAGCGCCTGAAAAGCACAATAACAAAAATTTCAAATTAACTGGGTGGGGGTATGGTGGTGTTCAGCAACAGATTAAATCAGGCAAAAAAGGAATAGTTAAATTGAAGACAGGACAATTAAAATTATCCAGTCTGAGTAGCAGAAAGAAGAAAAAATGAAGAAAGGTGAACATAACCTAAGATACTTGTGTGACACCATCAAGCAGAGCACAGCATAAACACCATGGGAGCCCAAAAGAAGAGAGAAAAAGGGACAGAAATAGTATTTGAGGAAATAATGGCTGAAAACATGCCAAATGATGAAATATTCAAGTTTACCAACCCAAGAAGCTCAAAGAACTCCAAATGGCTGAAGGCCTAAGACAAACATCTTGAAGGCAGCAAGAGAGAAGTGAATCACAACATAAGAGATCCTCAATAAGATGATCAATTTCTTATCAGAAACCCTGGAGACCAGAAGTCAGTGAAGTGATACATTAAAAAAAAAGAATACTATGAACAACTGTATACCAACAAATTAGATACTCTAAAGGAAATGGACAAATTCCTAGAAACAAATTATAAAAATTCACCAAAGAAAAATTTTAAAATCTCAACAGCCCTATAACAAGTAAAGAGATAGAATCAGTCATTTGTTTTTGTTTTCTTAAAACCCTCTTAAGAAAGAAAGTACAAGACCATTTAGTTTCACTGGTAAATTCTACCAAACATTAAAAAAAACATTTAACACCAATACTTCTAAAATTATTACTAAAACTTAAGAGAAAGGAACACTTACCAACTCATTCTGTGAGGCCAGCATTATTCCAATGCCAAAGCCAGATCACAAGAAAATGACATCTCATTATATCATTGCATTGAGCTTACCAGATGGTGCAGTGCTCAAGAATCTGCCTGCCAATACAGGAGACACAAGAGATGTGGGTTCAACCCCTGGGTCAGGAAGATTGCCTGGAGGAGGAAATGGTAACCCACTCCAGTATTCTTGCCTAGACAGAGGCAAGAATTTTCCCATGGACAGAGGAGCCTGATGGGCTACAGTCCATGGGGTCACAAAGAGACACAATTGAACATGTACCCATGCAAATCATTATATTAAATCACAAGATACCATTAATTACATTACATTAAGTCACAGACTCATACCATATATATATACATACATACAAATTCTCAGTAAACTACTAGCAAACTAAATCCTACAACATATGAAGATTCTAAACCATGACCAAGAGAGATTTACCTAAGAAATGCAAAGATAATTCAACATAAGAAAATCAACCAATGTAACACACTGTAATAATAGAATGAATAAAAAGAAAAAAAAGATAATCTCAACTGAGGCAGAAAAGGCATTTGATGAAAGCCAACTCTTTTCATAAGAATGTTAAGAAAACTAGAATAAGAAGGGAATTTTCTCAACATGTTAAAATTTTCAGCATATGAAAAACCCACAGCTAACATCATACTCTGTGGTGAAAGACTGAAAACTTTCCCCCTGAGATCAGGAACAAGACACTTACCACTGTTAATCTACATTGTACTGGAAGTTGTAGCCAGAGCAATTAGGCAAGAAAAGGAAGTAAAGACATCCAATTTGAAAGAAAGAAGTATACCTATTTATATTTATAGGTGACATAATCTTATATATAGAAAATTCCAAAGAATCCACAAAAAAAGTTACTAAAGCTAGTAAACAAATTTAGCAAAATTGCAGAGTACAGTTTCAGCATTCCAAAAAAATGGGTGTGTTTATATATACCAGTAATGAATAATCTGAAAAAGAAATTAAAAAATAAGCCCACTTACAAGAGCATCCCTAAGAATAAAATACCTAGAAATAAATTTGACAAAGGAAGTGAAAGACTTGCACACTGAAAATTATACGACATTGCTGAAAGAAATTAAAGACCTAAATAAATGAAAAACCAGCCTGTGTTCTTGCATTAGAAAACGTAATACTGTTAAGATACTGATACTACCCAAAGCAATCTATAGCTTCAAGGCACTTTTTAACAAGTTTCAACAATTTGGGGGCAAAAATCGAAAAGCCAATCTTCAAAAAATTCATATGGAATTGTGAGGGACCCCATGGCGCCAAACAATCTCAAAAAAGAACAAAGAGGATTCACATTTCCCAATTTTGAAACTTACTACAAAGCTACTCTAATATCCAGGCTGAGGTGACGATGTCTCGGACTTGGCAAGGACCAGGGTGGTTCTCTCTTTCAGAGGGGCCTGCCAGCACCTCAACATTTTCTCACTCTTTCTATGCTGATGTTGGCATCAGCCTCGCCTTCACCTGGGGACATTTACTGTTCTACACTTTAATGAGGAAAGAATGAGATGGACACAGAGACATTCAGAGAAGCAGGTTGGAGTCAGGGCTTGGCAAGGTGATGGAGAAGGGCAGGAATCTCTGCTCTGTGAGATTTTCTCCTCCTGCATTCCAAAGGCTATTGTTAAGGAGTAGGGGGATGCAACAACCAGAAGGGCCCTTTAGACATCAAAGTCCACTCAACTCCATTTTACAGATAGGGAGATTGAGGCCTGGAAATGGGAAATGAGTCACTCAAATTCACACAGCAGTTAAACTCAGTGAATAATAGGACTACTAGCCCAGAAGACTTCTTAAATGTACCCTAGCTTTCCCAGAAAGCCACTATTTAATGAAGTCATGCTCTCAACAGCATTCCCAATGGTAGGTGATTGTCAAAATGGGGTTTAAGCACCTTCAAAATAGGGGGTCCCTACATCCCAAGGTTCACCTGTTTCTGGCCTCCTGGGGACAAGTGGGCTGACTGAGAAAAATCCCCCTGGTCGGCGAGTCCTGAATGACCATGGTAAGGCCCAGCTCATGTTAAGCCTCCAGGGAGACCTGAAGAAGTCCTGTCTCCCAAAGTCCTCACCTTACTTCCCCCTCTCTCTGTCCTTTAAGTACCTCTGCATTTTACCTGTGCCTGGGATTTTGTTCCAGCAAAGTGGCAAAATGTGTCCATTTCCAGTAGCTGGCTCAACATACACTTTCTGAATATCACTAGCCTCTAAATGCAATTGATGTCTTTCCTCCCAAATCCACCTTTGGGTAAAGACCAAAAGTGGAAAATTTTCAGGGTCCTTTGGATATTTGAAAAGCCTTCATCCAGGGTGGCCTGAATGCAGTCAGTCTGAACTTACACACCCACACTTGAGCTGGTAGGAAAAGGTGATTCAGAGTCCCTGGGACTCTGGAAATTGTCAGCACTTCCAGGCCCCACCTTTGCTTGGGGAAGAGTCCCTCTATACTCCCCCCCTGCCCCATCTCTGCCAGTCTGATGTCCCACTTCTCCTGCCCCTCCACCCCATCCCCACTGACACTTCAACAAGAAGATCCATGTCTATGGTAGTTTCAATTTCTCCATTTTACAGGTTGGAAAATTGAGACTCCTAGCAGGGTTGGACTAATGCAGATTGAGGACTTAGTACTTGAAGCCTCCCAAGGAGTCTGCAGAAATGCTGTCCTCACTCAGCCCCACCCTTCTGAGAGCTTGGCCTGAACTGCTTGGACACTCCGGGCAGACCTTGTCTCACCCGACTCTGACATGTCCAAAGCTAGGGATGAGCTTGGCCTAGAGAATGCTCAAAACCTGGACCCCAGGGCGGCACTGCTGCTGATGGGCCTGGTGATTATCATCATTATTAGCAGTTGGCTTTCCTGCCCATGCACATTTGCATGTAGCCCTAATATCCTCACCTCTACTCATCTGCCAGCCCACTGTGAGGGTGACATCAGTGCCAAGGGGCATACAGGGATCCAGCCCCAGTCCAGTCCAGCTTGCCCAGGCTACCATTGCCCCTGCAGGACCCCACTGATACCAAATCTGCCTCTGTGCTTGGCAGGAGGTGGCAGAGCAGCTGGCCTTTACCCTCAGCCCACTCCTCTTGCCCTGTCCTGTTCCTTCTCTTCCATTTCCCTTCTCTGCTCATGGAACTCGCTTATAAATTCTGAAAACCCCAGCCCCCATAAATTCTCAATTCATTCTGCAGATATTTCCTGTGTTGGGGTTTTCGGCAGCATCTGCTAGTTTGAAGTTCCCTCTTTATTTGTCCTGGGGGCACCATTACTCTCAACTTTAGCAGTTTTCCTGCTCTGTAGTTCTTGCCAGATTCCATCAGAGGAAGAGAAAATTGGTGAAAGAATAATTATTATTATTGTTATAAATATATATTTCATTTTGGTTTCTTTTTTTCCCCTTCTAGAGCTTGATGAGAATCCCAGGCAGAGGCTGGCAAAGGGATGGCTTCTTTGTGAACCTCAGGGCAGTGGGCTTGCCCTGTCAGAGCCTGGCACTTTGCCCTCCCGATAAATGCTCTGCCAAAGGCCATTCTTTGCTATTCTACCCAAATTTACCCAGTTCTCCAGCAGCTTTCTTCCCACCAAAACTCCTGGCTCAAGTTCCCAAGTCTCCATGAAGCCTCCTTAAGCCAGAAGCGGAGCACCCACCACATGTGATACACTTTCAAATGCATGGGCATGATTGTTTCTCACCATGTCCATACATGTGTGTGTTTAGTCACTCAGTTGTGTCTGACTCTTTGCGACCCTTTGGACTGTAGCCCACCGGGCTTCTCTGTCCATTGGGTTTTTCAGGGAAGAATACTGGAGTGGGTTGTCATTTCCTCCTCCAGGGGATCTTTCTGACTCAGGGATCGAACCTAGGTCTCCTGTGTCTCCTACATCACAGGTGGATTCTTAACCTTCTGAGCCATCAGGGAAGCCCATGTCCATATAAGGCAGTCATTTTGGTCGCATTTTACACAGGAGGAAACTGAGGTTCCAAGAGGAGGAAACAGTGAGTGGTTCAAGGTGATCCAACTAGCAAGTAGAAAAGCTGGGATAAGTTCAGGTCTGGCTGGCCCCAAAGCCAATCAGTATTCATTCTACTGGACTATACTCCCTCTCCCCCTCCAAGCTCCTCAAAGGCATCTTTTATGAACTACAGTATCTCACACTTGGAACCAAGTTGCCTTGGCTTACTCAATACTTGTTTCAGGAGTCCATATGACTATATAGATTCTCAGAATTTGAGAACTTTAGAGATCAACTTGTTTAAGGATTTAATACTACAGAAAGGAGAACTGAGGCCCAGAGAGGGCAAGTACCCAGCACACAGAATATTAGTGGTTTTCTTCATGAACTATAGGCCCTTGAGGACAGGAACCATACTTCCCCTTACATTTCTTATACATGTCTTCCTCTGCCCCTAACACACACACAAATACACTTGCACACAGTACTGGACACAATATTCAGCACAGATAACACAAACTATGACTTGTTCAGTTACACTGATTTCTGGGTGCCAGTTACTCTTACTTAACTGTCAGAGTAACCTGTGTGGTCCAATATCTGGATGAAATCACTGAGGCCAAGAGAGAGGAAGTGGTTTCTTCCTGGTCACATAGTAAGAAAATGGCCAAGGCAGGATTAGAACTCATGGTCAGACAGTCTGTGAGTCAAGGCTCTTGCCATCATTCTACAGAGCCCAGCTTCAGCAACAGAACGATGGTGACAGCTAACATTTATTGAATGAGTACTACACGTGAAGGAGTACAGTAACTGCTTTATATGAGTAGTGTGTTTTCATCTTTACAATAACTCCATGAAGCTTCCTCATTTTACAGATGAGAAAACTGGGGCCTAAAAAAGCTGAGAAACTTGCCCAAAGCCAAAAAACTAGTGGGTAACTGAGCCAGACTGATTTGTTCCCAGAGTGCTCTTCACATTCTATAGGAAACCCTCTTTATCTGAAGATAATTGATACTGGGTGGGGGGCAGAATTCCACTTAAATGGAACCAACAATTATGAGAAGCAGTTTATCTCATGTTTCACAAATTGAGACTGAAATTGCAGTTCTGTTCTAGTTCTCAGGGCAAGCAAAGAATGAATGACTCAAGTATTAGTTGCTTTATAGTGTCATTTTTCTGACAAAGTGGAATGATAGCAAGGTATGACATTTTTATTTTGCTTTTTATGGCATGATCATAAAGAAGATCATTTTATTAAAAAATAACCTGAGGACTTTGGTTTCCCCAAAGACATCTCTTAATAATTTGAAAGTCAAATAATTATTCTTTGAAGCCTGTATCTTGTTTTCATCCTTGTTGCTTTGCTCTTCTTCAACTATTAGCTGATTGAATTCTACCGAGTTCTCATGTATCCATGGCTTTTCTAAGACTTCGGTTGTTTTCAAATATCACTTTTGTTGACTTCACAAACTCCTGAATCTTTTCTCATATTTTCAGTTTCATTTTGAAAAATGGTTGGCATTGTGTTTGCTCTTTATAGTCTGATATTGATAACACTCAGAAAAGACTGAACTTAGATGTTGACATCAACCTGGGAAGGAGGCCAGAGCAATTTTATAATTGGCCAGTTCACTAGTGAATATCTTCATGGTCTCTTGCTTTGCTTCTAAGACTCCTGACTCCAGGGATTTGGAAAATGAACACTTGGATGAAAAACACCCCTTGTACTACCTCAGTAAGCTTTTAACAATGAACAAGTAATTAGTAATCAGTAAGCACAACGAACAGGAAAGCGCTGGATTTATATCTTAGTTCTGCCATTTCCTAGATGTGTTACTTTAGGCAAGTTACTCTGTTAGTTCATCTCAGTTAGCCTTAGTCTTCTCTTCTGTACGGTGGAAATGTGGTAGTGTTTTAGTGCCCTTTCTTTGACCTCAAATAAGTAAGCTAATCCAATTATAGTTTTTTCCATTCCTCTTGCTAGTGATTGGCTCAGGAATGAGCATGTGGCCCAATCCTGGCCAAGGAGATATCAGATGAAGTCTACCTGGGGACTTCTGGGAAAGATATTCTTCCTCCTAAGGAGACAAAGAGAGTTGTTTGTTTGTTTGTTTTTTCCTCCAGGTGATGTTCCAAACTGCCTTAAGCATTTTTCTGAGGATGGCAGAACCAAGAGATGAACAGATCCTAGCTCTCTGAGGACATTGTTGAATCATTGGTTTTGCCTTGCCTGAAGCAAGCTCTACCCATGGACACCCTGTTATTTGAGATAATACACTTAATTGTCTAAGCCAGTTTGAATAATTTCATTCCAATCCCAAAGAAGGACAATGTGAAAGAATGTTCAAACTACCATATAAGTACACTCATTTCACATGCTAGTAATGTGATGCTCAAAATCCTTCAAGCAAGGCTTCAGCAGTATGTGAACCAAGAACTTCCAGATGTATAAGTTGGGTTTAGAAGAAACAGAGGAAATTGCCAGCATTCATTGGATCTTAAAGAAAGCAAGGAATTTCAGAAAAACATCTACTTCTGCTTCATTGACTACACTAAAGCTTTTGACTTTGAGGATCACAACAAACTGTGGAGAATTCTTAGAGGTGGGAATACCAGACCACCTTTCCTGCCTCCCGAGAAACTTGTATGCAGGCCAAGAAACAACAGTTAGAACTGGACATGTAACAATGGACTGGTTCAAACTTGAGAAAGAAGTACGTCAAGGCTATATATTGTTACCTTGTTTGTTTAACTTATATGCAGAGTACATCATGTAAAATGACAGGCTGGATGAATCATAAGATGGAATCAAGATTGCTGGGAGAAATAACAACAACTTCAGATATGCAGATGATATCACTCTAATGTCAGGTGAAGAGGAACTAAAGAACTTCTGGATGAAGGTGAAAGACAAGAGTGAAAAGGCTGGCTTAAAACTCAGCATTCAAAAACCTCAGATCATGGCATTCAGTGCCATTACTTCAGGCAAACAGAAGGGGGAAAGGTGGAAGCAGTGACAGATTTTCTTTTCTTGGGCTCCAAAATCACTGCAGATGGTGACTGCAGCCATGAAATTAAAAGATGCTTGCTCCTTGGAAGGAAAGCTGTAACAAACGTAGACAGTGTATTAAAAAGCAGAGACATCACTTTGCCAACAAAGATTTGTCTAGTCAAAGCTATGATTTTTTTCCAATAGTCATGTACCGATGTGAGAGTTGGACCTTAAAGAAGGCTGAGCACTGAAGAACTGATGCTTGCAAACTGTGGCGCTGGAAGAGACTCTTGAGAGTCCCTTGGACTTCAAGGAGATCAAACCAGTCAACTCTAAAGGAAATCAATCCTGAATATTCATTGGATGGACTGATGCTGAAGCTCCAGTACTTTGGCCACTTGATGTGAAGCGCCAACTCATTGGAAAGACCCTGATGCTGATAATGATTGAAGACGAAAGAAGGAGGTAGCAGAGAATGAGATGGTTAGATAGCATCACTGACTCAACTGGACATGAATTTGAGCAAACTCTAGGAGACAGTGAAGGACAGAGGAGCCTGGCATGCTGCAGTTCAAGGGGCTACAAAAAGTTGGACACAACTTAGCAACTGAACAACAATTGTCTAAGCCAATTTGAATCATGGTTTGTTTTACTTGCCGGTAAAAGAAATCCAAATTGGAAAATAAGAAGTAACATTGTCACTGTTTGCAGATTATATGATACTATGTATACACAGAAAATTCTAAGGATGTTACCAGAAAACTACTAGAACTCATCAATGAATATGGTAAAATTTCAGGATACAAAGTTAACACACAGAAATCGTTTGCACTTCTATACACTAAAAACAAAATATCAGAAAGAGAAAGAAACAATCCCATTTACCATCACATCAAAAAAATAAAATAAAGTAAAATACCTAGGAATAAACCTACCTTAGGAGACAAAAGACTTGTATTCTGAAAACAATAAGATGCTGATGAAAGAAATCAAAGATAACACAAGCAGATGGAAAGATACACCATGTTCTTGGATTGGAATAATCAGTATTGACAAAATGACTCTAACACTCAAAGCAATCTATAGACTCATGCAATCCCTATCAAATTATCATTGGCATTTTCCACAGAACTAGAACAAAAAATCTTAAGATGTGTATGGTGACACAAAAGACCCCAAATAACTAGAGCAACCTTGAGAATGAAAACCAGAGCTGGGACAATCAGGCTCCCTGACTTAAGACTATACTAAAAAAAAAAAAGACTATACTATAATGCTACTGTCATCAAGACAGTATGGTACTGGCACAAAAACAGAAATATAGATAATTGGAACAGGATAGAAAGCCCAGAAATAAACCCCCACACCTATAGTCAATTAATCTATGACAAAGGAGGCAAGAATATACAATAGAGGAAAGATAGTCTCTTCAATAAATGGTGCTGGGGAAACTAGACAGCTGCATGTGAAAAGATGAAATTCTTTAACATCATACACAAAAATAAATTCAACATGGATTAGAGACCTAAATGTAGGGCAGGACACTATAAAACTCTTAAGAGGAAAGCATAGGCAGAACATCCTTTTACAAAAACTGCAGCATTATCTTTTTCAAGCCTTCTCCTAGAGTAAAAAATAAAAACGAAGATAAACAAATTGTACCTAACTAAACTTAAAAGCTTTTTCACACGAAAGGAGACCATCAGTTCAGTTCAGTTCAGTCACTCAGTCGTCACCGACTTTTTGCGACCCCATGAATTGCAGCATGCCAGGTCTCCCTGTCCATCACCAACTCCTGGAGTTCACCCAAACTCACGTCCATTGAGTCAGTGATGCCATCCAGCCATCTCATCCTCTGTCGTCCCCTTCTGCTACTGCCCCCAATCCCTCCCAGCATCAGAGTCTTTTCCAATGAATCAACTCTTTGCATGAAGTGGCCAAAGTACTGGAATTTCAGCTTTAGCATCAGTCCTTCCAAAGAAAGCCCAGGGCTGATCTCCTTCAGAATGGACTGGTTGGATCTCCTTGCAGTCCATGGGACTCTCAAGAGTCTTCTCCAACACCACAGTTCAAAAGCATCAATTCTTTGGCGCTCAGCTTTCTTCGCAGTTCAACTCTCACATCCATACATGACTACTGGAAAAACCATAGCCTTGACTAGACATACCTTTGTTGGCAAAGTAATGTCTCTGCTTTTGAATATGCTATCTAGGTTGGTCATAACTTTCCTTCCAAGGAGTAAGCATCTTTTAATTTCATGGCTGCAATCACCATCTGCTGTGATTTTGGAGCCCAAAAAAATAAATTCTGACACTGTTTCCCCATCTATTTCCAATGAAGTGATGGGACCAGATGCCATGATCTTCATTTTCTGAATGTTGAGCTTTAAGCCAACTTTTTCACTCTCCTCTTTAGACAAAGCAAAAAGACAACCCACAGAATGGGAGAAAATATTTGCAAAATGATGCAACTGACAAAGGATTAGTCTCCAAAATTTATAAACAGCTCATGCAGCTCAATATAAAAAAAACCATCAACCCAATCAAAAAATGGGCAGAGGGTGGGATGATCTGAGAGAATAGCAATGAAACATGTACATTACCAGATGTAAAATAGATGACCAGGGCAAGTTCGATGCATGAAGCAGGGCACCCAAAGCTGGTGCTCTGGGACAACCCAGAGGGACAGGATGGGGAAGGAGGTGGGAGGGGGATTCAGAATGGGGGAGATACATGTTTACCTGTGGGCAATTCGTGTTGATGTAAGGCAAAAACCATCGCAATATGTAAAGTAAAGTAAATTAAAATAAATTAGAATATATAATGGAGTAAAGACAATCTCTTTAACAAGTGGTGCTGGGAAAACTGGTCAACCATTTGTAAAAGAATGAAACTAGATCACTTTCTAACACCACACACAAAAATAAACTCAAAATGGATTAACGATCTAAATGTAAGACCAGAAACTATAAAACTCCTAGAGGAGAATGTAGGCAAAACACTCTCCGACATAAATCACAGCAGGATCCTCTATGATCCACCCCACAGAATTCTGGAAATAAAAGCAAAAATAAACAAATGGGATCTAATTAAAATTAAAAGCTTCTGCACAACAAAGGAAAATATAAGCAAGGTGAAAAGACAGCTTTCAGAATGGGAGAAAATAATAGCAAATGAAGCAACTGACAAACAACTAATCTCAAAAATATACAAGCAACTTATGCAGCTCAATTCCAGAAAAATAAATGACCCAATCAAAAAATGGGCCAAAGAACTAAATAGACATTTCTCCAAAGAAGACATATGGATGACTAACAAACACATGAAAAGATGCTCAACATCACTCATTATTAGAGAAATGCAAATCAAAACTACAATGAGGTACCACTTCACACCAGTCAGAATGTCTGCGATCGAAAAATCTGCAAGCAATAAATGCTGGAGAGGGTGTGGAGAAAAGGGAACCCTCCTACACTGTTGATGGGAATGCAAACTAGTACAGCCACTATGGAGAAGAGTGTGGAGATTCCTTAAAAAAATTGCAAATAGAACTGCCTTATGACCCAGCAATCCCACTGCTGGGCATACACACCGAGGAAACCAGAATTGAAAGAGACATGTACCCCAATGTTCATCACAGCACTGTTTATAATAGCCAGGACATGGAAGCAACCTAGATGTCCATCAGCAGATGAATGGATAAGAAAGCTGTGGTACATATACACAATGGAGTATTACTCAGCCATTAGAAAGAATACATTTGAATCAGTTCTAATGAGATGGATGAAACTGGAGCCGATTATACAGAGTGAAGTAAGCCAGAAAGAAAAACACCAATACAGTATACTAACACATATATATGGAATTTAGAAAGATGGTAATGATGACCCTGTATGCAAGACAGCAAAAGAGACACACATGTGTAGAGCGGACTTTTGGACTCTGAGGGATAGGGTAGGATGATTTGGGAGAATGGCATTGAAACATGTATACTATCATGTAAGAAACGAATTGCCAGTCTAAGTTCAATACAGGATACAGGATGCTTGGGGGTGGTGCACGGGGATGATCCAGAGAGATGATATGGGGTGAGAGGTGGGAGGGGGGTTCAGGATTGGGAATGCATGTACACCCATGGTGGATTCATGTCAATGTATGGCAAAACCAATACAGTATTGTAAAGCAAAATAAAGTAAAAATAAAAATTTTTTAAAAATAAAAAAAATAAAAATAAAGTTAAAACAAATCAATTAATTTAAAATTTAATTAATTTTAAAAATAAATTAATTAATTTAAATAATTAATTATTAATTTAAAATAAATTAACTTTAAAAATTTTAAAAACAACAAAAAAAGATTAAAGATTCCACATGCCACAGCTAAGACCCAGTGCAGCAAATAAATATTATTTTTAAAAAAATCTTGAGTAAAATAAAATGGGCAGAAGACCTAAACAGACATTTTTCCAAAGAAGTCATGCAGATGGCCAACAAATACATGAAAAGATGCTCAACATCACTAATTATTGTTGTTGTTGTTTAGTCATTAAGTCATGTCTGACTCTTTGCAACCCCTTGGACTATAGCCTGCCAGGCTCCTCTGTCCATGGGATTTTTCCAGGCAAAATGCAAATCAAAACTACAATGAGCTTTCACCTCACAACAGTCAGAGTCAAAAAAATCTACAGACAATAAATGCTGGAGAGGATGTGGAGAAAAGGGAACCCTGTTACACTGTTGGTGGGAATGCAAACTGATATAGCCACTGTGGAGAACAGTGTGGAGATTCCTTTAAAAATGAAGTAGAACTGCCATGCTCCTGCTAAGTCACTTCAGTCGTGTCCAACTCTGTGCGACCCTACAGACGGCAGCCCGCCAGGCTCCCCCGTCCCTGGGATTCTCCAGGCAAGAACACTGGAGTGGGTTGCCATTTCCTTCTCCAATGCATGAAAGTGAAAGGTGAAAGTGAAGGCGCTCAGTTGTGTCCAACTCTTAGCGACCCCATGGACTGCAGCCTATCAGGCTCCTCCGTCCGTGGGATTTTCCAGGCAAGAGTATTGGAGTGGGGTGTCATTAGAACTGCCATATGACCCAGCAATCCCACTGCTGGGCATAAACCTAGAGAAAACCATAATTCAAAAAGATACATGCACCACAATGTTCATTGCAACACTATTAATATTTCCAATAGCCAGGTCTGTGGTAGTAAGTCAGACAGAGGAAAAACAAATATGATATCCCTTAAAAATGGAATCTTAAAAAATTATACAAATGAACTTACTTACAAAACAGAAACAGACACACAGACTTAGAGAACAAACTATGGTTCCTAGGGGGAATGTGGTAGGGATAGACTGGGAGTTTGGAACTGACACATACACACAACTATATTTGAAACAGATAACCAGCAACAACCTACTGTGTAGAACAGGGAACACTTGCTCAATATTCTGTAATACCCTAAATGGGAAAAGAATTTGAAAAAGGATAGATACATGTGTCTGTATAATTTAATCACTTTGCTGTACACTTGAAACTAACACAGTTAGTCAACTATGCTCCAATATTAAAAAAAAATTTTTTTAAGCATCCTAATGGACACAAGTATCTGTTTCACACAGATTTCAGAATTAAATAAAATAATCCATGTAAAGGGCTTAGTTTATCAGTCAGTACCTATTACTTTAAGTCCATAGAAATTTAAAAGTGCTAATTTACAGCTAAAAATGGGGTTTTCTTGTGACTCTTTCTTAGGGAAGGGACAAGGTAGCAAAGGTACATCTTCCTACACATACTCATGGTTAGAATTTTGCTGAGGTTGGGATGAAAGGCGAGAGCCTTGATTCTGTCTGAATACAATCAAGGGTTGATGTGCATCTGAGGAATCAGATTGGTTAAGTGCAACTTGGTTGTTTTGACACACTGACTATGTCAGTAAAGAAAGACTAAAGAAATAAAGAAATGCACACCAGCTGCAATACAGAAACTTCCCAGTTGGGACCTAATGCATCTCTAAGAAGTTCGAGAGTTTTCAAAACATATCTCACAAGGGAGCATTTACCAAAACTGAAGTTTTTCAGCCTAAAAAGAGAGAGCTGAGGCCAGAGTAGAGTTCCTTCTCTAGTATTCATCTCAGATGATGGCACCACTATCCATTCAGAAACCATCCTCTCTCATACACAGTCCAACCGCAAGTCCTATTAGTAAAACCCAGTGAACTAGTGAAACTAGTAAAACTAGTAAAATTTACTAGTAAACAAGCACAGCTAGTAAAACTCAGTGAAAGAAAGTGCTCAATAGGTACTTGATACATATTAAGTACCTAATAGGTGGAAGCTATCATTCTCAGGCAACATACCAGCCCCAGGATGGGCGCCAAGATATTCCCTTGGTTCCTTTGAACATATTGGTGCTGGCTGACATTTTCACAAGGAAAATGAACAAGAAGAAAAAGGAAATACTGTCATTAACAAAACTACATACAGCATAAACACAATCTGTCTGGATTAATTCCAGTTTAATCCTGATGTAGAAGCTAATGAGCTTGTTGGATCTCCAAACTCTGTCTCTTGAAGTAATAACATTACACTTTTGATGACTTGACACAACCCTAGAGGTCCTGATGACCTGTCTTACCCCCCTAGCTCCCTGCCTGTTTCAGCCAGGTGACTTCCCCAACCCAGAAGCTTAGACTCTTGTTTCATTTTTGCACAAGTGACAACTTCTAACCCTTCCATTTCTAAGCCCGCAGTAGCTCTGATCAGCAAGACATAGCTAACTCACAGCTGACTGGCAGAGCTGTGGTGATCGATGTCATTGTGACTTATAGAAGGAGGAAGCCTTTAGAAACCTAGGATAGCAGCCCGGCTACAGTAGAAGATTTTGGTGCCAAAGCCAGATCCCCCTTTCCAGCTGGTACATGTATCCCCTGCCACTGTGAGTGCTGTGGCTAATGGCAAGACGTCAGTGATATGCCCTGGGCTGATGGAAGCCATGTCATCCAGTCTCATGGGAGGTTATACCTGCTCCCAATGGGAGGTGGAGTTGGGGAGGGGGACAGTAAGTAACTGATAAAAGATTATAAAACTCTAGTCCCTCCCCTCAAGATGGTATAACTCTGTGGTGTGATTTATGCCCCAAAGCCTCCACATCTACTTTAAATCAGGTCAAGGCTAGAATTTACCATGGACCAAATCCTTTCTTGGCCACCTCTTCCCTATCCTGCTCTCCTGCATCAGTTTTGGGCTTTTCCATAAGGGCATGACAACAACATTCCCTGATCCCTACTTCAGGTTCCACTTCTCAAGAATCTGACCTAAGACACTCCCTCACAGATGGAATTTGTATAAACATTCACCGTAGAAGCTCTCTTTCTTTCCCCCACAAAAGAGTATCTCTTAGGGAAATCCACAGGTCCCGATTGAAAATAGAACCTGGCCTTAATCACACAGTAAGGCAGACAAGCACACAACCCACAGGAAGAAGGGCAAAGGCCCTAGAGCCAAGGCACTCTCCTGACGATAGCTGGTCTTGAGCATGGAGAAAGCAGATTTCTAAGATGATGGAGAAAAGAAATGTTGAGAGCTCATCACAGCCTCCAGGACAGGGGATGACAGCTTTTCTAGCCAGTATCCTCTGGGTGCTACCCTCATCTCTGGTAAATTGATGTTGACCTAAGTAGTGAAGATCCAAGAGAATGGACAGAAACAAGATTTGATTCAGCAGAGATGGGCCATCTGCCCACTTCAGTCCAAACCTCCTTAGTCCAGGACATCTCTGTGGTCTTCTCAGACAAACCAGGACCATCCTCAGTCTCTCGCCCCTCTTCCAGTCACCTGATAATCTGCAGTTCTCACTCAATAGGACACTATGCAAATTTCATGTTTAACAGTGGTGCTGTAAATGACATCTAGATTGGCCCTTGGAAAGGATTTCCTGACATTAGCAGGAAAATGTTCAGCAGTACCTCAAGCAATTGGTAAATGTCATATTCCAAATGATGAAGACATGAGCAGCTCACCACTCCTACCACTTTTCAAGTGTTAGCAACTTGAATCACAGAATCAATCAGGAAAGATAATGTCATTAAAGAAAAAAGTACCTTGACATCTCAGCTGTAATGTTTTCTGAATCCCCACCCCACTCCCTGATTCGTCTTTGGCCATCTGTCTGCTTAATGTTTGCTATTTGAGAATGATTCTCCTCTAGGCCTCTGGCAGCCTTGCTTTGCAGCTTTCTCCACCCGTCCCTTCTCAGCAGCCTGTCCTGTGTAGAACTCAGAATGATTCCAGTAAGAGGAATTTAGGTGAGCCCTAAGGAATAACATTCTGGTTTAAAAAGATGTAAGGCACTGGGGAAAATGTGTAGGGAAGTTATGCGATCTCCATGTGGGTGGAGCCCTTAGAGCCAAACTTTGCAAAATCATAGATTCAAGGAGTTTCAGAGCTACAGTGAAGTTAGCAGGCATTGAATCTAACCTGTCATCCTGAGTTTGCATCTTCTATGCAGCCTTTCTACTAAGTGCTCAGCTCTTAGTAGAGGCATCATGTTGAGGCATCATTAGCAGTGGAGAGCTCACTCTCTCTCAAGGCAGCCAGTGTTTTGAAAGAACAGCTTGGAGTCTGAGAAAGTTCTCCCTTGTACTGAGTTCACATCTGCCTCCCTATAACCACCACCTTTTATCTCAGTCCCTTGGGACCACACAGAACACGCCTACTCCTTGTGTGGTCTAAAGTCTCTGAGGTCACACCTCCAGCCTTAATAGCCCTAGTTCCTCCAGCTGCTCCTCACAGAAGTGAGCTCTAAGCCCCTCCCCAACATCCGCACTGCACCAGTGTGCCACCAGTGTATGGGAACCAGAACCGGACACAGGTTCCAGAGGGTAAAGAAGAGAAAGGTTCTTCCATACTTCATTTGGGCTCTACCTCTCTTAATACATCCTAAGTTCACAGGAGTTTCCACACTGGTGCTTCTGCTCCATGCTTCCTTTTCCTCCTTGGAAGGGCCTCTACTGAGGAGGTCAGCTCATCACAGTGGGGTCACAGTGCCTGCTCTGTATCTGTCTGAGTATACTTGTATGACCTTGTATGAGCAAGCCCAGCTGTCTGAACTTGTAATGAGGATTCTAAGAGTATCCACCTCCTATGGTTATCGTGAGAAGTAAACAAGATAATGGACAGAAAATGCCTGACACATGGCAAGAGCTCACTATACATTAGCTCTCTTTCTACTCAGCCCCAGGGCCTGGTTAACAGCTGGGGGCATCTCCAGGCCCCTGTGTGAAGGGACAGCCAATGGGTGGAGTAACAGGACAATTACCAGATGACCCAGATTTCTGGGGACAAGCTTCATTTTAAATATTCTGTTCTGTGATCAGATGATACATTAGACAATGTGGCCTGATTTTTCAGTTTGAAGAATATGGTCACTGGAGTTGATGGTGACAGAGCATGCATATCTTTTCTTGGCCCAGTGGTCCTGAAATGGCAGGGCTTGTATCCTGGCCAGGAAACAAAGTGTCCACAGTGTGTGGTGAAAATGGGCAGTGATCTTAGAGCAAGCAGGAACAGAGGTAGAAGAAAATTCAGGACTCTTTTCTCCAGCTCTGGATCCGCTTAGGCCCCCTTTTCATGTCCCTGGCCCCTGCTCTAGGGTAGAATAGGCTTGGACTGAGGAAGGCAGGACCATCCAGTACAGAGGACTGAGTGCCTCTCATAGCTGGTTGGCTGTCTGGCCTCACTGGAGACAGGCCAGTGGGGAAGAGAGCTTGTCCATATCGAGATAACCTTGCCCCACCTCTTTGCCTGTACTACTCCTTCCTGCTCCTCCTTGCTTTTCCTCTCTTGCACTGCCTCCCTCTGCCTCTGTGTATCTGTCTCCTTCTCTAGGTCATCCCCATTTTGTGGCCAATAGTGGGACGATCCCCGGGGAAGTTATACTGTCCAAGGACAAAAGAGCTGGAGTCTAGGAATTGGGGGAGGAGCCAGGGTGGGACTAGTCTCTGCTTATCAGAAACTTGCTCATGTGATCTCAAGTAAATTACCTTCTCTGAGGCTCAGTATTCCCATGTATCAGATGGCAGGTTTGGAGTAAGTGGCCTCTAACAGTCCTTCCAGCTGGAAAGTTCCCTGATTTTTCCACATGTGTGTGGATAGATCTGAACATTCTTATTTCTCTGAACCAGCAACCTATTTCTCTGTCTCTCTCCCTCCCCCTCCACTTTCTCTGCAGTTCCCTCTCCTTCACTGGTCCCCATCCCCAGCTACCTCCCTCTCAGACCATGACTGAGGATGCTGCTTTTCAGCAAGCAGCCACTTATCCCAGCCCTGGGTGTCCCAGGCCCCTCAGCCCATTCAGCCACAGGGGGCCCCCCACACACTCAGGGTACCAATCAAGCCAACTTTGGGCCTGAGGAAGGGGGCTGGGCAAGCCAAGAAGCAAGGTCTTAGGCTGCCTACCATAGTCCTCTGCTGCCACCTGTCGTTAGTTTGAAGTGACATCACTTTGGGGGCTGTCTGGACCCACAGGGGCCACGAATGCTGCTCCAGCCAACAGGAATCCATTATGCACAGTGTCCTGCCAAGCTTGATTTAAAGCTCATCCTGTAATCCGTCTTGGGCCCCCTCTGGGGCTGTCTCCGGTTTCCTTGCCTGTGAAATGGATGGAAGTTATCTTCAACTCTGGCAGAGAGGTGAGAAGTGGGGGCTCAAGAGACACCTGGCTTTGCATCCTGCCCCTGCCCTTGGCTTGGTGGGTGACCTGGGGTGAGTTCTTCCTCTTCTTTGGAGCCTGTGGGGAGACATAGTTGAGAGGAAAAGGGCAAGGTGGATTCCTGCCTGTTTCAGGCTAGCAGCACACGACTGAGAAGCTGGAAATGGACATATCCTCTGTCTCTACAAACTTTTGGCCAAGCCACACCTCCATCTGAGCAGCCAAGCCTTTCCATTCATTCATCCACGCACTTACTCATCCATTCATTCCACTGAGCAGCCCAGGGCTGTGGAAAGCAGCACACTGTTGAGAATCAGGATCCTTGCCTTGTTGGCTCAGCTCTGCCACTGGCTCCCTAACCTGAAGCAAGCCTGTGCCTCTATCAGAGCCTTTATTCTCTCTTCTGTGATATGAAGAGGTTGGGATAGACCAGGGGGAGTTCCCCATTCTACCATTCTGAAAGGATGATTCTCTGATTGCAGGTGTCCTGCCAAAGATGCCAAGAGCTAGAGCAGTTATATGTACCCTCTCAGACACCAGGGATATACTGTCTCATACTCCCGCGAACTCCCTTTGTCTGTGCCCTGGATCTCTTGCTGGCCTCCACACAACCAACTGACAAGAGAACCCTTGCTAAGTTCCCCTTTTCTTCTTTCAGGGCACTGTCGGGTCACGTGGCTGACACAGAGGACTAGATGTTATCTAGCCCTGCCCAGCTGGGTCTAGGAAGATCGGCAGTTCCTGGCATCAACAAGCCCTTTAGGTTTCGTCCTGGTAATGCCAGCCCTAGAGCTCCCAGAGGATGAATGAATGGACTGAAACTGCTGACTCTGATCTCAGAGTCCAAATTCCTGCATCCTCAGGACTGAAGCCGTTGAAACTGTTGCTGCCCAGAAAATGGTACCTGTAAACAAACCTTCTTGGGGTGAGAGGAGCCCAGGCCAGGAGCTGGTGGCCTCCTGGCCCAAGCTTTGCTCCCAGAAACACTTAGTGAAGGCCAGGGGCTCTGGGCCAGCTGTGGCCTCTCAGTTTGGCTGCACTACCATCAGCAAAGTGCCATGCGTGGAATTGCAGCCAGGAGGCAGCCTTTCAAGAGGAGCTGCCTGGTGGTGTCTGGGAGCTGTTCCTCATCTCTCCATCCCTGAAAGCCTCTCACCCCCACCTCCCAGCCGCCCATGAGGGAGGTCCTGCCCACATCTGCTGCTGGCCATCACATCTGCAATGGATTACAGGGCTGGCCCCAGCTTAGGCTCATCCCAGATGTGGATTCCCTTGGAATGTGCCTTCTAATTGTCCACCCTCTGAAGGGTCCCGGCCCCCTCCTCTTTGTCTGCCCCTGCTGCACCTCAGCTAGCTGCTGGGGCCTTCCTCCTTTCCCACAGCTTGTGCCGGAACAGCCACAGCCGGGACCAGGGCCAGCCCGGTGGGGGGCCCACACTCTCCTCCAGCCTGGTTGGGCAAGGGGGGGGGGATGCTGGGGAGCGGGAGGTCTCAGCCCATCCCCCTTCTTTTTTCCTGGGGCAAGGCACTGGGGGGCAGAGGTGGAAACTCTGGAAAACTCACTAGAGGTGAAAGAATTTGGCTCTGCAGTGCAGGCTCCCCTAATCCCTGGCCCTTCCTGGGAATGCCATTAACCTCCCCAGCCCCGCTGATGGAAAGAACAGCTCTTCCCTAGGCCAGGCTAGCTCCTCAGAGGCTCCCACATGACAGTCTGGCTGGGCAAAGTGGCTCCGCTGGGTTCCAGCCGGCATGTTCATGCCCTAGCCATTGCAACAGCCTCCCAAGTGGTGGCACTGGCTCAGGAATCTCTCTCACTTTAGGCGATCCCTCACAAAAGCCTCTGGAGATATTTTTAAGGCACAAATCTTAGCCCAGACTTTGGCTTTTAAATTCAGCTCTGCCACAAACTGGCTGTGTGGTCCTGAGTAACTGACTTCACCTCTCTGAGCCTCAAAAATCCTCTTGTGTGAAATGAAAATACTACCATTATTCCTTTCAGCTGACATTTATTGAGTGCTCTCTATGAGTCAGGCTCTCTTTTAAGTATGTTACACGTCTTACCTCAGGAAAACGTGCCATTATTGGCTCTGTTTTTATAGATGAGGAAACTGAGTCATTAAAAAGTTGTATAACAGGCCCAAGGTCACACAGCTAGTAAGTGGTGGACGCAGGGTTTGAACCAGGCTGGCTCACACCTGAGCCTATAGACGAGAATGAATCCATTAACAGAAACTAAAGTAATCTGTATTATTATTTTAAAAACCATCATCTGATTATCTCCCTGTTTAAAAACCAATAGGTCCCCAGTATTTGTGAAAGAAAGCTCAAATTCCCAGCCTGACCTTTAAGGTTCTTTAGCATCTAGTCTTGATCTGACGTTTCACCTGTGCTCTGCTCCATTTCCTCTACTTCTTTTGGACCACATTTACCGTTTCCTCTTTACATCCACTGCTCTATGCCTGTGTATTTTGTGGTTCTCTGTGCCTGAAATCCTTTGCTCTGTACACCTGCTGTTCTTCTACTCATTCTTCAAGGTGAAGGCCAACTGTCAGCACCCCTGAAAAGCCTTTTCCAGACAATTGATTCCTCCTATGTGCACCCATAATATTTTGTCCATGTATCTACTGCTGTGCTTTTTACACTATATTCTAAGGGGAAAGTTTTGTCTCCTTTCTGGGTTTCAGTATCTCTGATGGCTAACATCTAAGAACTCTTCCAGACTTGCCTTCCTCTGACCTTGAGGTCAATGCTTGAGCAAGCTCTAAACTGGATATGATCCCAGCCAACACCTTGGGCAGGGTATACGGAGATAAAGAGAAGAGCTGGCTTGGGAATGAGTGATGAGATCTGGAATCCTGACTACTTCTTCCTTTCTCCCCACCAAGCCTCTTGCCTCCTCTTTCAAAACCCTCATGAAAATGTACTTCCTCCAGACAGTCTTGAAACTGCTCACCCTTCCATAATACTCCATCCTGGGAATGACTGCCTCCAATAAACCTACCCTTGGGCAGATCAACCACAGTGGTTTGTTTAGCTCAAGGGTACCCCAGCCAGAGGTCTTTGTCCATGCATCTGTGTGTCTGGATGTCTTTCCATATTTCTGTTAGGATTGGTGTCCTCCTTTTGGAAGACCAGAAGGCCAAGTTGAGAGCATGAACCTCAGGATCCCATCCTTCCTTCCTCCAGACACAGAGAAAGAACCAGGGCACAGCGGACCTGGGAGGGCCTTTAGAGCTCCTCTGGGCCACTGCCGCTCACTTGTCCTCTGGTGGTACCCATGGAGAGCTGTGACTCAGAGAAGGCATTTAAGGTTCCGCAGTTAATCAGAGACAGAGCTGGGAGCAGTGCTCTCTCCGCGTGTGTGGGTTAAGTTATTCAGTCATGTCTGACTCTTTGTGACCCTGTGGACTGTACCCCGCCAGGCTCCTCTATCCATGGGATTCTCCGGGCAAGAATACACCAGCAAATCCTCAGTTACCAGCCCATAACCCCTTAGTTCAGGCTCAAAGGCTGAGCTGCTTCCACTGGAATCAGGAAAAGGGCTGGAAATCCCAATCCAGCCAAGGCTCTCTGGGCCCCTTCAAATGTTCTTCCTCTAGGAGCCTTCCCAAGTTAAGCCTACTCCATTCTGATCACCTCTCCATGGCCGCCTCCTCATGAGGGTGGCCCTGCTGCCTGCCTGCCATGTGATGTGCTGTGTCCTTTCTGTGGTCTGTGTCCCCTCTCCCCTCTTAAAACAACTGACTAACTGACAGATGGACAGATTGACTGGTTGGCTACCTAGCTGCCCAGGGCTGGTTGACAAACAGATGGGCTGTCTGGCTGTCTGACTGACAGTCTGTCTTGCTGGCTAATAGAGATGGACAGTTGATGGACAAGCTGACTGACAGACAGATGAACTGACTGAATAACTATGGAAAGACCCCAGAGGATCCAAAGAAACCAGTACATCAAGCAGAGGGACAATACAAACCGAGAATCCCTCTGCAAGCTTTTGTCAAGACACCTCCAGCAGTCTGTCACCAATGAGATACAATGAGACAGTGGGAAGCGGAGTGGGGGGAGAGAGGCTAATGAAAACCAGATGTGTTGCTGACCTATCTCAGTGAGGTGACTGGAAGACGGACCTGGCTCCCAGCACCAGTATGGTCCTGGTAGACACCTTGTGGAAAGGCATAAAGGAGCCAAGAGGGCTGGGCATGTGGGGGCCCCTATCACTCAGCATGCAGAACCTCATCTGGGCTTGCAGGAAGAGGAGCCGCATCCTTCTCCCTATCATAGCCTCCATCTAGTTGACATTTAAAAATAATAGACTCCATCTGGCGTTTTCCAAAGAGCAAGGCCCTCAGTAGGCTCACAGGATTTTGAGCTGGTTCCTATTATGTTCTTTGCAGTTGGAAGTTGCTCCGTTTCCCACTCAAACCCTCATGATTTTGCTGACAAGCGGAAGTGTGTTGGGGGGCCCCTGTCTCACATTTTTCAGGCTTGGTCATTCCATCTCCTCCGTGTCGATCACTGCTGTCTTCCTGCACTCCTGTGAGGGGCAGTTGTACATTGGAGGAAAGATGGAGTTTCCTTCCTTCCCTCCTTACG
Organism: Capra hircus; assembly: GCF_001704415.2. Lineage (NCBI taxonomy): Eukaryota > Metazoa > Chordata > Mammalia > Artiodactyla > Bovidae > Capra > Capra hircus. The sequence continues at coordinate 18,593,915 of NW_017189516.1, forward strand.
AACCTTACCTACAGAAGCCCAGGGGTGCAGGCTCAGGCCCCGCAGAGGAAGAAAGTGGAAACCTCACTCCCCTCCAGAGTCTGGCAAAAGGGAACAGTCTGGGCCTCCAAAAGAGAGGGAGTCCCTGGAATCTGGGAGTCCAAGAGAGGGAGGAAATCCTGTTTCCAGACTGCCGATTCCGTGGTCAGTCACACATAATTGCAGTCATAACAAACACATTTGAAGCTCACAGGCCTGTGCTAAACAATGTGATTAATAAGAGAAGACATAAAGCAAATTAGCACACCAGACAAGCAAATTGTTTTCAGGGCAATGGAGCCAACCAGAGGCCAGGCCGCCCTGCTGACTACCTCATTCCCCAACCAGAGGCCAGGCCGCCCTGCTGACTATCTCATTCCCCACCTTCCTTCTGCCCTACCAACTTCTGGTCTTTCCCACTTACTTCCACCTGGCAAGAGCCAACTATTACCCACAGTCTAGGCAGGAGGGGCAACAAGAGAGGGGACAGGCCATGGGCAAGTTGCAGTGAGGAGAATTGAAAGGGTGTGGACTGGGAGTCCTAGCTCTGCTATGCATCAGTTCTTTGGTGCTGGTGGGTTAACAGGACACTCATTTCAGCTCAACACAAGGAAGAAATTTCTGGAAGTCTGAACTGACCAAGGAGGGAACTGAACTCTTGTACTAGCAGTGTGCAAACAGAACGTGGGCTTAGCTCACTCATTGGGATGTTGTTGAAACAACATGCTGAATACTTACTTGCCACCCTCTGGTTCTACAGCTCTGTGGCCTTAGACAAATCACTTGACTACTCTGAAACTTGAGTTCCTCATCTAGGAGGAGGGAATATAGAAAGCCCTTTCCACCTCTCTCCCAATGGTAATGTCAGGCTTAAGAGAGATGCTGTATGTACAAGTGCTATGGTAATGACTAGAAAACCTTTAAGGGATGATTCTGGTTATCACTGTATTCTGACCTCAGGCATGGCCTGCACTGCTGGGGGAGCATCATCCCCCCAGTGCATCCTTTCTGCTTCTGCCAAAACTTCCCTTCTCCCAAGACTCAACTGAGATCCCACCTCATCATTTTCCCAACCTTAACAACCTCTTACCCTCTCTGTCCTGAACTGGTACAGATGGAGACATTTGTAGAATTCACTTGATATTTAGTCACCTAATGTTTCTTTAACATCACTTTGAACTGTTCCTAAAGACTTTCTTGGTTCTGTCTCTCTCCCCACCACACCATATTTAGTTCTTCACACATTTTGTTTCCAAAAGCTTTAAAAGCAGAAGCTAGATTGCAAGCTCCATAAGGGCCAGGACTGGACCTCATGCAACCTGAGCAAACTAGGCATTGGATTAGAGTTACGGATGACACATACCACAAATAGTTCTAGCTATCTGCCTCAGATGGGAAGGATGCAACTCACAGAATCATCTGGAGGATGGAGATCTAATCACTGAACAAGAAAGTTGAGGTCCAGACAAGATCTTCTCCCGGGAGCAAACTGTGACATGCTCTCACTAACACTCCCACCTCTAGACATTTATCCTTGTGCCAGCAGATTCTCAATTCTACTGTCAGTTCAGTTCAGTCGCTCAGTCATGTCTGACTCTTTTCGACCCCATGAATCGCAGCATGCCAGGCCTCCCTGTCCATCACCAACTCCCAGGGTTCACTCAGATTCACGTCCATCGAGTCAGTGATACCATCCAGCCATCTCATCCTGGGTCGTCCCCTTCTCCTCCTGCCCCCAATCCCTCCCAGCATCAGAGTCTTTTCCAATGAGTCAACTCTTCGCATGAGGTGGCCAAAGGTGGTGATTCTACTATAGTCATCACAAATAATCTCTGGCCATTGGTAGGACTCTCTGGCTGTGTTCGGGTCACGTGACTGTGCCTATATCTGTGTGAGGGACCTGGAAAGAGAACTCTCTTTGGCTTCTGGACTGCTTCCTACCTATCTTTACAGTCCCACACCCACCTCACCCCCACCAAACAAGTGGGATGTTTAGAAACTAGTCAGTCACTACCACTCACTCCTGCCTAGTGCTACAGCAGTTATTCAATAGTTGTGAGCTGGATTCAATTTAGGTATTTACAGAGGTTCTCAGAGTCCTCTCAGGCTACAGTCTATACCACTGTTACATGCCACACTGCTGTGGTCAGCCACTCAAACTTGATTCACAGTGAGGCATCTTAGAGAAACCCCTAAGTAGGGCACTAGGACAAATCATCCCTGCTCAGCCTCAGTCTGGAATGGCCCACCTTCACCCAGGCCTCACATCCCACCTTGTCCTACATTCAACTCTCCAGGCTACAGTCTTCATTGTTTATCCTCCTGTTTCCAACTTCACCTCATCTTTTGGTTGTAACACTTTTTCTATTTTCCAATCTATGACCTCTCAACAATCAATCCCGACTTTATTCCAGCCCCATTGCTCCAGGCTGCCTTTGGTAACATCCCATGTCATACATACCAGATCGAGAGACTGTCCAATTCCAATAGCATGGCTCCATTCCCATCATGATCAGCCTCTCCCCCAGAGTATATTCCCGCTCCCACTACCAGAACACCAGACCTGTTAGGAAAGAGATGTGGTGGAGGAGGGTATGTAGGATAGATGGCCAAGAGTGTCTACTCTACTTGAGTCATATAGCTAATGAAATGATCATCACATCTCTGTCTCTATTTTTACCTTTATCTGCAGCCTCATTGAATTGGGACCAGGCCCTGAATTTGCTGGAAACCTATTCGAGAGGGTCTTGGAGAAGCCACACAGGAGTGAGTCCCGTGCTGCCCAGCCTAAGGCCCCTTCAGATTGGCTGGGAGCTTTCTTCCTTTCTAAGGTAATCCCCAGGGTGGGGGCGGGAGGGGTGTTCCTAATAATCATTGTCCTTGGTGTAGCTGCCAGCAATTCCATACTCCTCCTAACTACTTCTGCATCAACCACCAAAACTTGAGTTTGGGCCTAAGATGTAGGCTCAGTTGCTCCAGCCTACATCTAATCACATAATAACCTCCACTTCAGTCTCACAATGCCAAGTAATTGTATCGACAGGAATAACTTCACTGGTTGTGAGACAGCCAGCTATTCATCAAAGATCTATGCTTCCCTTCCACAGTATAAATTTTTTACTGGGAACCAACTGCCCAGCCAGGGACTACATGGATCTCTGAATGACAACAGGGAGCAGAGCACCCCTGCCCCTGAAGACCGCACTGAACTGATGTGAGCTACTAGCACACATTCATTATGTTAAGCCTCTGAGATTTCAGGGTTAGTATTGCAGTGGTCAAATTCCTTAAGCCAGTCATGGCAGCTTGAAGACTGTCTGCTGAAGACTGGCTTTAAGAAGCTCCAGTCAGCAGTTTTGATCATGTTTGGATCTTTGCAGAGCTTCTAGGCCCCCTTCCCTACTGCCTTATATAAATAGGTGTTTAATCCTGTCCAAAAAAATAGAACTTTGGATCCTCTTTGTCAGGTGGCCAAGAACTTGACATACGCTTCCCCAGCACTTTCTCTCTTCCAAAGGACTTACTCTATAGTCAGCCGCCAACCACGGCTGAAAGATTTTGTGCTTTCAGTCACATACCCTCTTATGGATGAGACCCTGCAAGCTTTCTAATGTGCCTCCTTGGCATAGTTTCCAAGATATATCTTGTTTTATTTATTTTTTTAAATTGAAATATAGTTGATTTACAATGTTTCAAGAGTATACTCAGTGTTTTCACTGCCGTGGGCCCAGGTTTAATCCCTGGTTGAGATCTCACAAATTGGGCAATACAACCAAAATAGATAAATACAATGTTTCACGTGTACAGCAAAGTGATCCAGTTATATAAATATATATATTTATATATATACATACATATTCTTTGTCAGATTTCTTTACATTATAGATTATTACAAGATATAGAGTTCCCTGTACTATACAGTGGGCTTCCCTGGTGGCTCAGACAATAAAGTGTCTGCCTGCATTGCAGGAGACCTGGGTTCGATCCCTGGGTTGGGAAGATCCCCTGGAGAAGGAAATGGCAACCCACTCCAGTACTCTTGCTTGGAAAATTCCATGGACTGAGGAGCCTGGTAGGCTACAGTCCATGGGATTGCAAAGAGTTGTACTGTATAGTAGGTCCTTGTTGATTATCTATTTTATATATAGTAGTATGCATCAGTTAATCCCAAATTCCTAATTCATCCCTCCCCCACTTTTCCTTTTGGTAACCATAATTTAATTTTTTTTTAATGTCTGTGAGTCTGTTTCTATTTTGCAAATAACTCAATTTGCATCATTTTTTAAGATTTCATGCATAAGTGATATATTTGTCCTTCTCAGTCCAAGACATTTTCTTTATTTTTAAAAAATGTATTTATTTATTTTGACATGTATTTATTTATTTATTTTTGGTATGAATTTATTTTTAATTAAAGGATAATTGTTTTACAATATTGTGTTGCTTTCTGCCATACATCAACATGAATCATCCATAGGCATACATTTGTCATCTCTCTCTTGAACCTTCCTCCCACCTTCCACCCGATTCCACCCCTCTAGGTTGCCACAGAGCACTGGTTTGAGTTCACTGAGTCATACAGCAAATTTCTTTTTAAAAATATGTATTCTCTAACACATTTGAGCCATCCTCGAAACCCTTTCTCAGGAGGTGGTCTGCTACCTCCACCCCTATAGCATACCCAACCCCAAACAGGCCAACAAGCTTCAGAGCTTTGGGTACCTAGCAGTATCCACCATAGACTGCATCCCTTGCTCTATCATCTTTCTCAGGAGCCTGTATCCTATTGGCTCCAATATCTGCTTGTACCATACTCCTTGAGGAGTATGGAGGGACTCATCTCTCCAGAAGTAAACCAATTGCCTTTATAAATTGTGACTGCATCTGATGTCTGAGGAAAATCTTAAGCTTGAACCAGCCTAGAAAAATTCCTAACACAAATAGACTCCTAGCTCCTTAGCATCCACTCCCAAATGTGGCCCTCCTCCAAAGACTTTAGTGCGAAGGTCACAGCAGTCTCCATCTCATCTCTCTCTTACTCCCCCACACCACTCCTGCCTGGGCTGGATCCACTTTGTCGCCTCAGCCCTGGGCCCCTTCTACTAACAATTTAGGGCTCACAGGAGCCATTCTTGGATTAAGTTCTTCAATATTCTTTGTTTGAGGGGTGCAGCTAGACTCTGATTCACACTTCAAAAATCCTGGATGGGGACTATCCCCTGACTCTCCTGACACACACCATATAACTTCATTATTATACTTTCTAACATCAGAAGAGTGAGCTAGTATAGCCCTTTATCGAGAGGAGAGCAGTCTTACTATTACCTGCTTAATCACAAGCACGGAGTACAGAACGATGTGACGAACAGGTCTTTACTCAGAGCTCTGGTTGCTACTGCAGTCTGGAGAGTGCCATCTCTAGGATTAGCTCTTCTGTTTGAGTCATGGCCTTAGGCCTTTGTTCTTCCCTGTTAGGGCCACCCACAAATTTGCCCTCTGTTGGTGTCTCAAGGAGCCTTTCTTTTGGGACCCCCCCCCCTCTTCCCGCCCCCTCAAACCCAGGCTCTTTGGCCTTTTTAACTTCTTATCCTCTCAAGATGCCATCTCTTCCCCTTCTTTGCCTTACACTTGGGGTATCATTCATACTGTTGTATTTGGCTTGCCCCTGAGTGGAGCTAGACAGGGCTTTGGGCACTTGCAGGTGGAAAGAGAAATGAAGGAAAGCATTTCTCACTGGTCCAGCTTCAGGGTCAAGCAATTAGAAGACAATCAGGCCTTTCACACAGTCAAGAGTGACTGCCTCTTAGCATGTCCTCTGTGTGTAATGTTACTAAAAGAATCTTGCATTGATCTTCTTCCTTTTGCATCACAAAATGTCCCCTCTGGTTATCCCAGCCTGATATGTTCAGGGCCCAGGAAAGGTGCAGGGGGGAAAAAATCCTCCTGAACAACTCCATTCATGGGATATTACTATGAGTTTCTTCTCAACTTCTTCAGACTTCAATTCTGTCCCATTGCCCTCATTTATTCCATTCAGTCATTTATCAAAACTTTTTGTGCCAGATCCTAAGCAAGGCGCTAGGGGTACAGAGACAATAGGATGGCGCTCCCCCTCTGGGAAAGACATACAGTGGAAAGAGACAAGTATGCTGCTGCTGCTGCTAAGTCACTTCAGTCGTGTCCGACTCTGTTTGACCCCATAGACGGCAGCCCACCAGGCTCCCCCATCCCTGGGATTCTCCAAGCAAGAACACTGGAGTGTGTTGCCATTTCTTTCTCCAATGCATAAGAGTGAAAACTGAAAGGGAAGTCGCTCAGTCGTGTCCGACTCTTCGTGACCCCATGGACTGCAGCCCACCAGGCTCCTCTGTCCATGGGATTTTCCAGGCAAGAGTACTGGAGTGGGGTGCCATTACCTTCTCCAGAGATAAGTATAATATCCTTCAATTGGTGTAATGATAGAAGGAAGCAAAAAGGAGTGGGGACATGGAGAAGGAAAACCTAGGTCAGACAAAGAATTTTCCAAGGGAAGGGTGTACCTGAGCTAAGACCATCCAGGCAGAGGTAACAGCTAGAGCAAAGGTGGGGGTGAAGTGGGGTGAGAGCAGTATGTTGCAGTCAATCAGTTCTGTGTAGTGTAGTGTTCTGGAACAGAAAGTGCTGGGGAGGGGAGTATGGCAAGAGATGAGTCCAGGAATACTGGAAGGAAGCAGAATCAGGAAAATCTTGGGACCAAACTAAGGCAAGCAGGTGGAATTTCATCTGACTCCTATAGCCCAAGGGCAGTGGTCAAATATGGAATGAAGGCCACGCTGTCCAACCAGTCAAAATAAGGCAATGACTAATCAGAACAGAGCCTGGCTATAAACTGCCTGCCTGAACCAACAACTAGAGAGGGGGAGTCTTACCAAGGTTCTAGCTCCACTTTTGACCCCAATATTTGCCTAACTCTGTGGTGGTGGAAAAGATCTGGTAATAACTGAGATTAAATTTCCCAAGAGTCCAGGAATTGAGAATAAAAGTCAGATTTGGATTGATTTAATGAAAATAAGGAAATTGGCTATTTCTTGTCACCCTGCTTATTTAACTTACATGCAGAGTACATCATGAGAAATGTTGGGCTGGAAGAAGCACAAGCTGGAATGAAGATTGTCGGGAGAAATATCAATAACCTCAGATATGCAGATGACACCACCCTTATGGCAGAAAGGGAAGAGGAACTAAAGAGCCTCTTGATGAAAGTGAAAGAGGAGAATGAAAAAGTTGCCTTAAAGCTCAGCATTCAAAAAACGAAGATCATGGCATCTGGTCCCATCACTTCATGGGAAATAGATGGGGAAACAGTGGAAACGGTGTCAGACTTTATTTTGAGGGGGCTCAAAAATCACTGCAGATGGTGACTGCAGCCATGAAATTAAAAGACGCTTGCTCCTTGGAAGGAAAGTTATGACCAACCTAGATAGCATATTCAAAAGCAGAGACATTACTTTGCCAGCAAAGGTATGTCTAGTCAAGGCTATGGTTTTTACAGTAGTCATGTATGGATGTGAGAGTTGGACTATGAAGAAAGCTGAGCACTGAGGAATTAATGCTTTTGAACTGTGGTGTTGGAGAAGACTCTTGAGAGTCCCTTGGACTGCAAGGAGGTTCAACCAGTCCATCCTAAATGAGATCAGTCTTGAGTGTTCATTGGAAGGACTGATGCTAAAGCTGAAACTCCAGTGCTTTGGCCGCCTCAGGAGAAGAGTTGACTCATTGGAAAAGACTCTGATGCGGGGAGGGATTGGGGGCAGGAGGAGAAGGGGACGACAGAGGATGAGATGGCTGGATGGCATCACTGACTCGATGAACATGAGTTTGAGTGAACTCCGGGAGTTGGTGATGAACAGGGAGGCCAGGCATTCTGAGATTCATGGGGTTGCAGAGTTGGACATGACTGAGCGACTGAACTGAACAGAACTGCACACTGTATTTGCAGTATAACAGAGTAAGGCAGCTACTAAAAAGAGTTATTCTGGGCCTGGAGTCCTCAGGTGCTCACCTGTGGCTGTGGGGGAGGGGTGTGGGAAGAAAAGACTATTTCTCTGGATTTGCCTAGCATGGGCTTCCCTGGTGGCTCAGCTGGTAAAGGAACCACTTGCAATGTGGGAGACCTGGGTTCAATCGCTGGGGTGGGAAGATCCCCTAGAAAAGGGAAAGGCTTACCCACTCCAGTATTTTGGCCTTGAGAATTCCATGGAACACAATGGCAAAGAGTCGGACACAACTGAGCAACTTTCACTTTCAGTTTGCCTAGTGTAGTTAGCTTGAGGTGAGCTAAAACTGCTGGGGACCTCGTCTTCCCTTAATACATCATTCAATTAAATAATCGGAGTGCCCTCTGGTGGGCTGCGGGGGCCCCAGGGCTGAGAAAACCTGAAACCCGCAGATTGGTGTGCCTGTTGCTGTTGCTAGAAGACTGGCGTATGATACCCCTCTGAGTTCCCTCTGAGCTCTGACCCACTGCAGCTGGCTTCACAACGGAGCCAGATGGGATGGGCCAGTGGCCGAGGCAGATGGTCATAATTACTGCAGATATGAGCCGTGGAATGGGCTGCTCTGAGTCGATGATCTGTGGGGAGGTGGGTGGGTGGCTTGGTCCTTCTTGTGGGAGGTGGAACCCCTGAGGTTGCCTCTGGTGTCCTGTTACACCCTCTGGCTGTCTTCACACAGACTTAGCTGTACAAAAGGGCATTTGTACCTGTTTTGAAGCTCCTTCTCGAGTGTGGCCACCATGTAGGTGGCACCCAATCAGAGATGCAAATGCTAGAGAAGCGGCTGAGAGCAAAAGAGCTTTGAGGCCAGACTGCTAGAATGCAAAGCTCAGTTACCACTTCCTTAGCTCTGCAAACTTGGGCAAGGTGCTTAACCTCCCCATGTCTCGAAGTCCTTGTATGCAAAATGGGGCCACCAATCTCAGGTTATGTTGTGGGGGATTAGAGAGATAATAAGCATAAGAGCTTAGCACAGTGGCTGGTACATAGTAAGCACCCAATCAGTAGTAGCTGCTGTTACAAGGGAGCCTGTAGTAGGGAAAGGAAGGACCATTTTTCCTGAGAGATTGTCTGACAAGTGTGGCATAATGGCTAGAGGGGAATGGGTCAGTGTTCTTTGTATGGCCTTTGTCCTTGTGGAAATTTGGGGCTTCAGCTATCTGTAGTGGTCATTCTGGTTGCCCAGGCACAGCTTTGCTCTTTCCCTTGGCCTTGTCTCTAATGAGAGAGTGCCATACCTTAGGCATCTTGCCTGATGTGTTGACAAGCCAGGATGAATAAGCCTCAGGTGTCCACCAGGCTGGTGTGGTGGCATGGGTGGAGGTGCTGGCTACAGTCTTGCCAGGGCTCATGCAGTGATGCTCAGGTGACGCTTTCAGTCACTTCTAGAACTGTGGTGACTGGTCCTGGAACTCTGTCAGTGCCCAGTGAGCACAGCGACAGGCCTGCATCTGCTGCTGAGGGGCTTATAAACTGCAGCCAGGCCCCAGCCCAGTGATGTTTCTCAGGTCCTGAAATGGGAAGTTGCTGGTGAGCTCTGTATCCCCAGGCTGATGGTTGGCAGTCAGTAGTTCCAGCTTCCCCTCATCATTAGAACCTGACAGCAGAATCCCTAGGAATGCAGGCCTGTTCTTAGGCAGTCCACAACTGCTCCAGGCTGTGCTGGTTGCTGCTCAAATCCACAGACTTCCAAAGTCCTACCAAGTTGGCCTTCTCAGTCATGAACTCTTCCCTCTGCTGAGTCATCAGAATGGTAGCCCTAAAAACTGCAATGCATTTATCAGCCACATCCTGGGGAGGCAGAACAGCCTTGTGAAAAAGTGGGCTTTAAAGTTAGCTAGACCTAAAGTCCTGGAGAAGGCGATGGCACCCCACTCCAGTACTCTTGCCTGGAAAATCCCATGGATGGAGGAGCCTCGTAGGCTGCAGTCCATGGGGTCGCTGACAGTTGGACACGACTGAGCAACTTCACTTTCACTTTTTACTTCATGCATTGGAGAAGGAAATGGCAACCCACTCCAGTGTTCTTGCCTGGAGAATCCCATGGATGGAGAAGCCTGGTGGGCTGCCGTCTATGGGGTCACACAGAGTCGGACACGACTGAAGCGACTTAGCAGCAGCAGACCTGAAGGCCAATCCAGACACTGACAATCTTTTCAACACCTTTATTGAGATGTAATTCACATATCATGTAATTCATATGTTAAAATATGGAATAAAGTGGCTTTGAGTCTGTATGTAGAACTGTCCAACAATCAATTTTAGAACACCTTCATTACCTCAAAAAGAAACTCCAACCTATTAGTAAGCACTCGTCATTTCCCAACCCCTGTGAAAGAACACCAGACCAAACAGTAGTTAAAGCAGTAAAAGCAGATTTTATTCAGGAACTATTGCAATATGGGAAACCAGATCTCAATATAGAACTGGGCTCAGTTCCAAATATAGCAAGGACAAGTGGGGATTTATAGCTAAGGAACCAGTTGGGGGTGGGGGCTGATGAATGGAAAATTACTAAAAGGAGATGTCACCGGTAAGGAGTTCTTGTTAAACTGATCTAACAGGATTCTTATTGAAGGTAAGCAGGGGTAATCAGATATCACCTGGGGGATAATGGAGGCTAAGGAATTTGATATTAAGGGTGATCAGATATTCTGAAAATTCTGAAAGAGTTGGGAATACCAGACCACCTGACCTGCCTCCTGAAAAATCTGTGTGCAGGTCAAGAAGCAGCAGTTAGAACTGGACATGGAACAAGGAACTGGTTCCAAATTGGGAAAGGAGTACATCAAGGCTGCATATTGTCATCCTGCTTATTTAACTTATATGCAGCGTACATCATGAGACACGCTGGGCTGGAAGAAGCACATGCTGGAATCAAGATTGCCGGGAGAAATATCAATAACCTCAGATACGCAGATGACACCACCCTTATGGCAGAAAGCGAAGAACTAAAGAGCCTCTTGATGAAAGTGAAAGAGGAGAGTGGATGGTACAGGGAGGGAGGAGGGAGGGGGGTTCAGGATGGGGAACATGTGTATACCTGTGGCAGATACATGTTGATGTATGGCAAAACCAATACAATATTGTAATTAACCTCCAATTAAAATAAATAAATTTATATTTTTTTAAAAAAGACTTTGATGAATAGGGATGATTCTTCTTTGACAATTATTTGAGTTCAAAATGAGTTGGATGTTCCTTGATTTAAGAGCTAATATAATCTGATGTTTTTTCCAGTGTTGTATTTAACCCAATAATGCTTCCAAATAAAAGTGAAGAATCACAAAAAAGAAAGAAAGAAAGAAAAAGTTGGCTTAAAGCTCAACATTCAACTAAGATCACGGCATCCGGTCCCATCACTTCATGGCAAATGGGGAAACCATGAAAACAGTGTCAGACTTTATTTTTGGGGCTCCAAAATCACTGCAGATGGTGACTGCAGCCATGAAATTAAAAGATGTTTACTCCTTCGAAAGAAAGTTTTGGCTGACCTAGACAGCTTATTAAAAAGCAGAGACATTACTTTGCTAACAAAGGTCCATCTAGTCAAGGCTATGGTTTTTCCAGTAGTCATGTATGGATGTGAGAGTTGGACTGTAAAGAAAGCTGAGCGCTGAAGAATTGATGCTTTTGAACTGTGGTGTTGAAGAAGACTCTTGAGAATCCCTTGGACAACAAGGAGATCCAACCAGTCCATCCTAAAGGAGATCAGTCCTGAGTGTTCATTGGAAGGACTGATGTTGAAGCTGAAACTCCAATACTTTGGCCACCTGAGGCAAAGAACTGACCCATTGGAAAAGACCCTGATGCTGGGAAAGATTGAAGGCTGGAGGAGAAGGGGATGACAGAAGATGAGATGGTTGGATGGTATCACCGACTCAATGGACATGAGTTTGGGTAAACTCTGGGAGTTGGTGATGGACAGGGAGACCTGGCATGCTGCAATCCATGGGGTCGCAAAGAGTCAGACATGACTAAGCGACTGAACTGAACTGTGATCAGATATTAAGATTGGGAGGTTCTTGCCTAAGAACAAGGCCAAAGGACAAGACCTAGTCAAGAAAAGGACTTAGAGGAACCTGATTAAAGTTTGGTCAAGGAGAAAGTCCTTGCCACCCCTCCAGCTCCTGGCAACAACCTGTCTGTGTTCTGTCACTATGGATTTGCCTATCCTATTAAATTTCATATAAATGGAGTCATACAATACATGGCTTCTTTCACTTAGCTTAATGTTTTCCAGGTTCGTCCATGTTGTAGCATCTATCAGTATTTTGATTGTAAAATAATATTCTACTGCATGAATATTCTGTAATTTATGTATCTATTTTTTAGCTACTGGGCATTTTGATTGTTTCCACTTTTGGCTATTACTAATACTGCTGTGTGAAGATTTGTGGACAGGTGTACAAGTTTTCTGTGAACATGTTTTCATTTTCTAGGAGTGAAATTTCTGGGTTATATGGTAACTGGAACTATTTGAGAGACCATCAGACAGTTTCCCACAGTGGTGGCACCAGTTTACATTCCAACCAGCAGATGACTCTTATTTCATTTTCCCCATATCCTCACCAACACTTGTTATTATTTTTCTTTTTGATTATAACAGTCCTAGTGGGTATTTCATTGTGCTTTTGATTTACATTTCCATGATGGTTAACATGTTGAACATCTCTTCATGTGCTTATTGACCATCTGTGACTCTTCTTTGGAGAAATGTTTATTCAATTCCTTTGCCAGATTTTTAATTGGGTTATTTATTTTTTAATTATTTCTTTGTAAGGGTTCACTATATATTCTAGATATAAATCCCTTATCAGATTTGCAAATATTTTCTCCCATTCTGTGCGCTATCCTTTCACTTTCTTGCTGGTACACTTTGAATGAAAACAGTTTTTAATTTTTATGAAGTCTAACTTATCTGTGTTTTATTTTGCCACTTGTGCTTTTGGTATCATTTCTAAGGACATGGAGATTAACTCTTAGGTTTCCCTCTAACAGTTTTATACTTTTTGCCTTTACATTCAGGTCTATGGCGCATTTGGAGTTAACTTGTGTGTATGCTGCGAGGTAGGGGTTCAACTTCATTCTTTTGCATGTGGATTTCCAGTTGTTCCAGCATTATTTGTTAAAGACATTTTTCTTTCCCCCACTGAATAGTATTGACACTCTTCTTGAAAATCAATTTACCATAAATGCAAGAGTTTATTTCTGACTTCTCAATTCTATCCCATTGAGCTCAATGTCTATTCTAATGTTAGTACAACACTGCCGTGATTATTGTAGCATTGTAGTAAGTTTTGAAATCAGGAAGTGTGAGTTCTCCAACTTTTTTCTTCCTGTTTAAGATTCACTATTCTGGGTTCCTTGTATTTCCATATGATTGTAAGGATCAGCTTGTCTAATTCTGCAAAAAAAAAAAAAAAAAAAAACAAAAAAAAACCCTAGTTGAGATTTTGGTAGGGATTGGGTAGAATCTGTGGATTAATTCAGAAGTATTATCATCATAATATCCAGATTTCCAATTCTTGAACATGGATGTCATTCAGTCTTTCTAGGTCTTCTATTTGTTTCAGCAACGTTTTACAGTTTTCAGTATACATGTCTTATACCTCTTTTGTTAAATTTATACCTAAGTATTTATACAGTTAAGAGAAGGCAATGGCACCCCACTCCAGTACTCTTGCCTGGAAAATCCCATGGATGGAGGAGCCTGGAAGGCTGCAGTCCATGGGGTCACTGAGGGTCGGACACAACTGAGCGACTTCACTTTCACTTTTCACTTTCATGCACTGGAGAAGGAAATGGCAACCCACTCCAGTGTTCTTGCCTGGAGAATCCCAGGGACGGGGGAGCCTGGTGGGCTGCCGTCTATGGGGTTGCAGAGTAGGACACGACTGAAGCGACTTAGCAGAAGCAGCATTTATATAGTTATAATCAACATTTTCTTAATTTCTTTTCAGATTACGTTTATAGAAATACAATTAATTTTTGTATATTGACCTTGTATCCTGCAACTTGGCAGAACTTATTTGTTAACTCTAACAGATTTGTGTGTGTCTGTGTGTGTATTTCATAGGATTTCCTTACAAAGAGGATCATGTCATCTGTAAATAAAGTTTTAATTCTTTTTTCTAAATTGGATGCCTTTTACTTGATTTTTCTTGCATTATTTTCTTGGCTTAAACTTCCAGTACAATGTTGAATAGAAGTGGTGAAAGTAGACATCCTTGATTTGTTCTTGATCTTAGAAGAAGAACTTTTGATGTGGGTTTTTCATATATATCCTTTATCAGATTGAGGAAGCCCCCTCCTATGTCTGGTTTGTTTCATGTTTGTATCATGAAAGGGTGTTGGATTTTTGCCAAATACTATCTCTTCATCTATGAGATAATCATGTGAATTCTTTTTCTTTATTATATTTATATGGTATATTACATTGATCAGTTTTCATACATTGAACCAACCTTGAATTCTTGATATAAATCCCACTGGGTCATTGTGGATAATCCATTTTAAATGCTGCCAAATTATATTTGTCATTATTTTGTTGAGAACTGTTATGATTGCATTCACTGAGAGATATTGGTCTGTAATATTCTTTTTTTTTTTTTTTTGTGGTGTCTTTGTCTGATTTTGTTATCAGGACAGTACTGTTGCCAAAGACTGAGTTGGGAAATGTTCTCTATTCTATTTTTTGGAAAAATCTGCAAAGGATTGATATTATTTCTTCTTTAAACATTTGGTAGAATTCACCAGTGAAACCATTTTGCCCTAGTCTTTTCTTTGTGGGTAGTTGCCGTTGTTATTTTCAATTCATTCTCTTTATTTTTATAGTTCTTTTCAGATTATCAACTTTTTCCTAGGTCTATTTCAGTAGTTTGTATCTTTCTAGGAAATTGCCCATTTCATCAAAGTTGTCTTGTTTGTTTGCATACAGTTATCTGTAGTGTTTCTTTGTAATTCATATATATCTAAAAGGTTAGTAGTGATGTCTCCTTTTTCTTTCCTGATTTTAGTAATTTGAATCCTCTCTGTTTATTTCTTAACCTTGCCAAAAGTTTGATAATTTTCTTTATCATTTCAAAGAACTAACTTTTGGTTTCATTGCTTTCCTCTGTAGATTTTCTACTTTGTTTTATTATTTCCATTCTAATCTTTATTATTCTCTTCCTTCTTTTTGTTTCTAGTTTGCTCTTCTTTTTTTCCAGCCGAACAGTGCTGATTTTCTTTCTGTGTCATCCTGGGTAAGAAATTTTGTCTCTCAAAGCCTTAGTTCCTCATTTGTAAAATGCTAGAGACTACCATAGAGAATTGTTGAAAGGATGAAATGAGATAATGGGGTTCAGGCTTAGTACTGAGCCTGAACACAAAGTCAGTGTTTAATAAGTGGTAATTCCTGTTACTTTTTTGCTTCAGGTCCTGGACTTAGCACTTTATTTTATCTATGCAACACTGCAATTATGATCCATCATGCCTTACAAGAATAGAATTAGTTATAGGATTAAAAAATAAATCTTTTACTTATGGCTAACCCAAACACATTTGAAGTCTAGAAAATGATGTAAACCACTTCTCCACTGTTGTTAATAGTCAGTTAGTCCATAGAATTTGCCACAGGTTGGTACCTAGAAGGCTTTCATCCCTCAGCACCCCTCTTTCTTTCCTCTGTTACTCCTTTACCCCCACTTCCACCCACATGGCCTGGCCCTCTTCATCTTTCATTTGTTGTGGTCAAAGATGGCAAGATCTGTTGCCTCCATGTGGCCAAGACCAGCAGGAAAGGCTCTTGGCTCTGAGAGAAGAGGGGACCTTTGCATTGTTCAGATGAAGTACCTCTGGACCAACATGATTCTCTATTGCTATCCATTCCCTCTTGTTAAAAAAAAATAAATAAAACAAAACAAAACAAAAAAACCACAGTACATTATTGTGGTAAATGGTCTCCTCCTCATCTGAGATGAAGTTGGGGAAAAAGATTTGGAGTGACTTATGATGTGAAGAGGCTCCCTCTTTTCTCACCAGGAGTAAGGATGATGAGGAACAAGCATCCTAGTGGAACCCTTTGGTGGTGGTGCTGGTATAGTCACTCAGTTGTGTTCGACTCTTCTGACCCCATGGACTGTAGCCCGCCAGGCTCCTTTGTCCATGGGATTCTCCAGGCAAGAATACTGGAGTGGGTTGCCATTGCCTTCTCCAGGGGAACCCTTTGTGCCCTTGTAAAGAAGAGTACTGCCACCTGCTTCAGTGAGTTAGGAGAGTCTGGGGTGGCAGTGGACATCAGGAGTCTCAGTACATGAGGCAGCAGCTAGTCACATGAGATGGATCTTTGGCATTGTTAGCTAACTTCAGGTTAGTCATCATGTTGGATTGCCTAACATTGCTCTGAGGAGGACTGTCCCTGGATTCCCCAGTTACACATTAAGACCATTCTCTTCTGAAGAACACTAGTTGCATTATTGTCACAGAAACATCTCCCAGTTCAAACTCTGAAGTTACTGGAAATGGTTCTGTAGGAGGCTTGCTAATTCCTGGTGCTTTGGAAAGAGTTACAGACCCCTATCAAAGACGAAAGATCCTCCTGAAAATTTGGCCCACCACTTCACTATCTTTCCCCACATTCTTCTTTTTTGAGCAGCTTCAAGAAAAAAACAGTAACCTGATAATTATCATTATTGCTCTGAGTTGGGAGTATCTCCTTTCCTAATTAGGACTTCTCTGGTGGCTTAGACGGTAAAGTGTCTGTCTACAATATGGGAGACCTGGGTTCAATGCCTGGTTTGGGAAGAGCCCCTAGAGAAGGAAATGCAATCCACTCCAGTACTATCGCCTGGAAAATCCCATGGACAGAGCAGCCTGGTAGGCTACAGTCCATGGGGTCACAAAGAGTCGGACACGACTGAGCGACTTCACTTTCACTTTTCACCTTTCCTAATTACTTCTTTGATGGGTAAAGTCTGTTATGATGCATTAAGTCAGTGATTCTCAAAGTGTGGTCCCTAGGCCAGCAGTATCAGCATTCACCTGGAAGCTTGCTGGAAATGCAAGTTCTTGGCCTCACCCCAGACCTACTCAATCAGGAATTCTGGCATGGGCCTTAGCCATCTGTGTTTTAACAATTCCTCCAGGCAATGCTGATACTGCTTGAGTTTTTAAAATCATTGTGTAATGAGTCCAGCTTCCGTTCCCTCTTCCAGCTACACTTTGTAAGGTGGTAAGCATTCTAACCAGTTCACTACTCAATACAGAATTGCTGTCCAGCAATACAGTAGCTTTTGCGTGTAGCAAAACCTGATCTCTAAGCAGTCGTTTGTGTGCCTTCCACAGGTGCTTCAGTGGTTTTCCTTTATGTCTGGGGTACTGTGTTGCCACCATCATCTGCCTATCAGCAGATGGGGGCATGCTTCTTGGCTTATCTGGAAACAGGGCCCTTATCCACCCATCTGGGTCCTTGCCACTGATCCCAAACAGGTGTTAATGGTCAGATAGGGCTCCCTTGGAGAAGGCAATGGCACCCCACTCCAGTACTCTTGCCTGGAAAATCCCATGGATGGAGGAGCCTCGTAGGCAGCAGTCCATGCTAAGGGTCGGACATGACTGAGAGACTTCTCTTTCACTTTTCACTTTCATGCATTGGAGAAGGAAATGGCAACCCACTCCAGTGTTCTTGCCTGGAGAATCCCAGGGACGGGGGAGCCTGGTGGGCTGCCATCTATGGGGTCTCACAGAATGGGACACGACTGAAGTGACTTAGTAGCAGGGCTCCCTTAGAAATATCAGGAAGGCAGGTAGGAAACTGGGAGCACCCTCCTTGTAGCATTATATGCATAGACTCAAAAGCCCAGGTACTCATTCTACCTGTTTCTGTTTTGGTCACAGGGACCCCTCCATGTTTATTGAAGTTCTTTAAATTTCAACTCAGGGAATTTTTGGATAATGACAAGAGTACTTATCATTTTTTAATTCCTGCCAATTGAAATAATTTCCATTGCAACCATCTCTCAAACTCTCTCATGGGCAGAACGCATCCACGCAAAAATGCCTCCCAGCACACCTGTGCCATCATGGATGCTCTCCGATTCCAGGTAAGGCTCACCAGGCATGACAAGTGGCAATACACCTTATGTTGCCCAGGCAATGATCATCTTATTCTAAAGGAAAAGATTAATTCATTCTAGGGATTTGGTAGCTGATTTATTTTCTTATGTTCTTATGGGTTACTCACAAAGACAATGGTTTTACTGAATACTTGAGACACAGTTATCACATTTTGCCTGAATTTCCTCAAAGAAACTTCATTAGCTCTCTATCCATTCCTTCCCCAAATTGTTCAGTGTTATACGTTGCCCATGTATCATCATATCATATTTCTGAGGTCTTTCCACCCACCTCAATGGCATGTTCAGGGCCACTGTAGCACCTTATGCAATATTCTACTCATTAGAGAATATGGCTTTCCTAACACTCGTGCTTTGGGAGATAGCCTTTACAATCCCCACCAGAAGGGCTTATTCTTTTATACTTCCTCTACAGCCTGAAGTTCCAAATTGTACCACTAAAATGTGTCATTTTCCATCAGGGGAAGTGGAACTTGCTTAAATCAACAGAATTCATATCTGTTCTGGACACAGATTACAAGAGTAACTTAAGTTAGAACTCATGCCCTTCTTGTTTAGAGAGAGACCACTTTCTAAATCAATCATGTGTGGACTTCACAGGAGAAAGTCCCTACATCTCTGTTACCTACCAGCTGATAATGAATACTGCTAAGGCAGCCACCCAATAACATTCAATTTAGCACTGTTAAGAACATGAATTAGAGAATTGATATCCAGATTTGGAAGAGTAATAATTTGTCCATGATATTTCACTTCAAGCTGAAAACTCAAGTTTCTCTAGTTACTGGAGTTGTATGCTTGGTCCATCCATTTTTAAACCTTCCTGTTTAGTGACAAATGTCTTTATAACTATAATTTTCTCTGAGTACAACTTTGGCTGCTTCCCACAGATTTTGATGTCTCCAAATAATCGATGATTTTCATTTTATCCTTAACTGTCGAATTATTTGGAATATTTTTGAATATACTAATGTATGAATATTTATCTTTCTATTATTGATCTTTTATTGCATTATGATCAGTACATATGGTCAGTATAAGATAATTTTTTAATTATCAAGACAGTCAGTTTGCATAAAAACTCCATATGCATCTAGAAAAATGTGTATTTTTAACTGCTAGGTGCAAAGTTTTATATCTATACTTAACTATTTACACCATCAAACTTGTTAGTATTGTTAACACCTCTATATTCTTAATGTTTTATCTAGTTATCTTTCCATTTCTAAGAGTGGTGTGTTAAAGTCTCCTGCTTTAACCATGGAATTGGTAACACTTCTTTGTAATTTTTATCTTATATATTTTGGCACTACTTTTAAGGTGCATATTATTATTATATGCCTGTCTTTCTGGAGAATGGTTCTTTGAATCAACATGAAATTTCCTTTTTTGTCCCTTTTAATGTTATTTCATCTGCTAATAACAATGCTTACTTTCTTTCTATTAGTTATTTGTCTGGCATATCATTTTCTATTCCTTTATATTTTTTCAACCTTCCTGTGTCATTTTATTTTAGCTATTATTTTTCTTTTATACCCAAGCTAGAATCTCTGTGATTTAACAGGTGAATTCAGCCTTTTCACATATCTATTTTTGCTACTGATGTGTTTGGACTTAAATCTGCTTTATTTTGTGTTTTTTATTTACCTTGTTTCTGCTTTTTTTCTGAACTGAAGAAAAAGTTTTCTTTTCTCATCATTTTCTCTACCAGTTTGAACCTAAACATTTGAAAAGAAGGAAGGACGCTCAGAGAAGTATTTAATTCAAGGTCACACACTTAAAGTGTGACTTGGTGACTTTTAAGTGACTTTGCCAAGATTAAAGCCCAGTTTTAATTGACTCCAAAGCCTACTCTCTCAGGTCTTTTCTGGAATGAGGCAGGGTATAAATAAACAAACTGAAAATCTGGGACTCTTTCTGGGACTTCCCTAAGACTCTGTGCTTCCACAGCAGGAAGCGCAGGTTCAATCCCCGGTTGGGGAACTAAGATCCTTCATGCCCCACAGACAAAAGAAAATCTGGGCTCTTTCTAATTCAGATAATAATAGCTAACTATTATTGAGAGCTAACTATGTGAGAGGGGCTTCCCTGGTAGTTCAGTTGGTAAAGAATCCTTCTGCAGTGCAGGAGACCCTGGTTCAATTCCTGGATTGGGAAGACCCACTGGAGAAGGGATAGGGTACCCACTCCAGTGTTCTTGAACTTCCCTTGTGGCTCAGCTGATAAAGAATCCGCCTGCCTGGGTTTGATCCCTGGGTTGGGAAGATCCCCTGGAGAAGGGAAAGGCTACCCACTCTAGCATTCTGCCTGGAGAATTCCATGGACAGTATTCCATGGAATACTGAACTGAACTGAATCATACCACTCCGATATATAAATCCCACCAATGTTTGTGGTTATATTTAAAAATAGTCATCTTTTGGGGTTATATATAAAGTATTTATGGATTAAAGGATATGTTACCTGGATTATGATTATTAATTCAATGTGTATGGGAGGAGTGGCGGGTACAAATGAAACGAGATTGGTCATATGTTAATTCTTGAAGCTAGGTGGTATTAGAGCCATGGCTCTAATTCAGATAATAATAGCTAACCATGATTAAGAGCTTACTATGTGCCAGACACTATTTCAAAGAACTTCCCACCTTAGATACCTCATTGTTACCAATTTGAACAGATAGTAAGCACAACGTATCTGTGAGTTATACTGGGCAAGACTGTTCCCTGCCCAGCATTAGAGGACTCTATCTCTTCTACATGGACATAGCAGCAAAGGTGAGCACTTATCTTCCCAAGCATGCTAGGTGATCCACTAATCTCCATCTGGGGAGTCATTCATTTTTTCATTTAACCAAAATTCACTGTATACCTCAGTGTACTATGTACTAGCTTCTGCCCTCTTGGAGCTTATAGTTTAGTGAGGAAGGCAGATAATAAACAAGAAAAAATGTTAAGTTTTCAGGTAGTGGCAAGTTTTATAAGAAAATAGAATAGAGTGGTGAGAGGGTGGGAGCTACTTTAGATGGTATAGTCAGGTAAGACTGTATGAGGAGACCTGTCTAGATTTAGAGGGGGCTCTAAACAGTACACTTATGTGTCTCACTATAACAAAAGGTTTTCAGAGAAGGCTTCTCTAAGGAAGAGATATTGAATCTGAGAAGCTGAATAATGAAACGGAACAAATCATGTAGCCATGGGGGCAGGCATTCCAGGTAGAAAGAACATGTCTTGAGGTGGATGTTGGCATGTTTAAGGCAAAGCAAGAAGGCTCATATGGCTAAAGGAAAGTAGACAGACAGGGAAGTGGTGGGAGATAAAGTCAGAGAGGTGGTTAGCAGCAAGATTAAGTAGGGCTTCTTAGGCCATGGTTACGAGTTGATTTTGTTCTAAGAATGGTAGGAGACTTTAGAGGGTTTTGTTGCTGCTGCTACTATTTTGCTTGTGTTGTTTTATTTTGCTTCTAATCATGGAATTTTTCAAACATATAACAAATTAAAAAGAATCCTATGATGAACCTCCAGGGGCCTACCTCCCAGCTTCAAGAATTAACATATGACCAATCTGGTTTCATTTGTACCTGCCACTCCTCCCATACACATTGAATTGATAATCATAATCCAGGTAACATATCCTTTAATCCATAAATACTTTATTCAGTTCAGTTCAGTTCAGTCGCCCAGTCGTGTCCGACTCTGTGACCCCATTCAAAGGATGACTGTTTTTTATTTTTTTTATTTTTATTTTTACTTTATTTTACTTTACAATACTGTATTGGTTTTGCCATACATTGACTTGAATCCACCACGGGTGTACACGCGTTCCCAAACATGAACCCCCCTCCCACCTCCCTCCCCATAACATCTCTCTGGGTCATCCCCGTGCACCAGCCCCAAGCATGCTGTATCCTGCGTCGGACATAGACTGGCGATTCGATTCTTACATGATAGTATACATGTTTCAATGCCATTCTCCCAAATCATCCCACCCTCTCCCTCTCCCTCTGAGTCCAAAAGTCCGTTATACACCAAAAGATGATTATTTTTTAATATAACCACAAACATTGGTGGGATTTATATATTGGAGTGGTATGGTTCAGTTCAGTTAAGTCTCTCAGTTGTGTCCAACTCTTTGTGACCCATGGACTGCAGCACGCCAGGCCTCCCTGTCCATTACCAACTCCTGTAGCTTACTCAAACTTATGTCCATTGAGTTGGTGATGCCATCCAACCATCTCATCTTCTGTCGTCCCCTTCTCCTCCAGCCTTCAATCTTTCCCAGCATCAGGGTCTTTTCCAGTGAGTCAGTTCTTCTCATCAGGTGGCCAAAGTATTGGAGTTTCAGCTTCAACATCAGTCCTTCCAATGAATATTCAGGACTGATTTCCTTTAGGATAGACTGGCTGGATTTCCTTGTTGTCCAAGGGACTCTCAAGAGTCTTCTCCAAGACTACAGTTCAAAAGCATCAACTCTTCAGCTCTCAGCTTTCTTTATAGTCCAACTCTTACATCCATACATGACTACTGGAAAAACCATAGCCTTGACTAGATGGACCTTTGTTGACAAAGTAATGTCTCTGCTTTTTAATATGCTGTCTAGGTTGGTCATAACTTTTCTTCCAAGGAGCAAGTGTCTTTTAATTTCATGGCTGCAGTCATCATCTGCAGTGATTTTGGAGCCCCCAAAACTAAAGTCTGTCACTGTTTCCCCATCTATCTGCCATGAAGTGATGGGACCAGATGCCATGATCTTAGTTTTCTGAAAGTTGAGTTTCAAGCCAACCTTTCACTCTCCTCTTTCACTTTCATCAAGATGCCCTTTAGTTCCTCTTCTCTTTCTGCCATAAGGGTGGTGTCATCTGCATATCTGAGATTATTGATATTTCTCCCAGAAATCTTGATTCCAGCTTGTGCTTCATCTAACCCTGAATTTCTCATGATATACTCTACATATAAGTTAAGTAAGCAGGATGACAATATGCAGCCTTGACATACTCCTTTCCCGATTTGGTACCAGTCTGTTGTTCCATGTCCAGTTCTAACTGTTGCCGCTTGACCTGCACACAGATTTCTCAGGAGGCAGGTCAGGTGGTCTGGTATTCCCATCTCTTGAATTCTCCACACTCTGCTGTGATCCAAACAGTCAAAGGCTTTGGCATAGTCAATAAAGCAGAAGTAGATGTTTTTCTGGAACTCTCTTGCTTTTTGGATGATCCAACAGATGTTGCCAATTTGATTCTGGTTCCTGTGCCTTTTCTAAATCCAGGTTGAACATCTGGAACTTCATGGTTCACGTACTGTTGAAGCCTGGCTTGGAGAAGTTTGAGCATTACTTTGCTAGCATGTGAGATGAATGAGATCAGGATCTAAAAATATTTGCACCTTGAGCACGTCTTGACCCTCTAATTACAGGCTTCACTCTTTGGTTCCTCAAACCACCATCATAATCACAGACCACATAGGAAAACCTAACAGAACTTCCGTGTGATATAGCAGGAAACTATACCAGACCTACAGCAAATACCAGCCAAAGCTTGGCATGTGGGAGGCAGCAGATCCATTTAAAAAATTAGAGATGGTCTTCTATAGCACTGGATTAGATACGACTTCTTGAAAAGCATCCATAGTGCAAGTACCTCATCTAGGCATATCTTCTGGCATTAGGCTGTGCCCACTACATTTTCAGAGATACTCTTTTTAATGATATATGAAGAATAAGGCCATAGTAGTCCAAAATGGGAGCCAAAGAAGACCTTCCCTAATCCCCTGAAAGATTATGCTTCTGTGGAAGTCCTGAGTAAGGCCTTAACCGTTGTTAAGAAACCTCAACAAAGAAGGGCAGTTTGGCTGGAAAGTAGTAGCTATAAATTTGTAAGTGTGCCCTGCAACTCCAAATATCCTCTATGGTTCACAGGTCCAGCATTCTAGAAATTAGGACAATGTGATTGGCATTTTCTTACTCTCCCTCCCCTATCTTGAACATCTTTTTCTAGATTGGTCTAGAGATGGACCACATGGACCATTCAAAGTTAGTTTGACAATTCTATCTACAATCCTCCTATCCGCAGAATAATAGCTCAGAATACTCATGGGAGGCAGGAATGAGAGTGTGCTAAGATATCATGGAGGTTGTATACCACATTTGGTCTAGGAGGGCATGGAGTTATATTCTGCTTGTGATTGAGGTTTTTAATCCATTCACATTTAATTTTATGATTGATGTGGTAGAATTCGTGTCTGTCATTTTGCTATTTGTTTTCTATATGTCCTATTTCTTTCTTGTCCCTCTGTTCTTCCATTACTGCCTTCTTCTGTATTAAATACATATTCCCTGGTGCTCAGACTGTAAAGAATCCACCTACCGGTACAGGAGACCTGGGTTCAATCCTTGGGTTGGGAAGATCCCCTGGAGCAGGGAATGGCAACCCATTCCAATATTCTTGCCTGGAGAATTCCATGGACAGAGGAGCCTGGCGGGCTATAGTTCATGGGGTCACAAAGAGTCAGACATGACTGAGCGACTTTCACTTTTCACATTCACATATTTCTTAGCCTACCATTAAAGTTCCTTTGCTATTATTATTATATTTTTGAACGATTTTCTTAATGATTACTCTGAGGATTACAATGTATGTCTTAAAATAATCTGGCTCAGATTAACACTAACTTAATTCCAATAGTATATAAAAACTATATATTCCCATAGAGCTCCCTCTACCCTCCCTCTTTTGTGCTATTATCGTCATTCCTCTATATAGACTGTAATGCCATTAACACAGGTTTGTAATTATTGGTGTATGTGTGCACCTTTTAAATTAGAAGAAAAAAAAGAGTAAAACTTTATTTTATACTACCTTTAAATATATGTATGTAGTTACCTTTGTCAGCACACTATTTCTTTGTATGGATTCAAGTTACCATCTAACGTTCTTTCTTTACAGCCTGAAGGACTCTCTTCAGTGTTTCTCGTAGTGTATATCTACTGGTAACAAATTCTCTTGATCTTTGTTTATCTGGGAATATATTTCATTCTTGAGTGATAATTCCTTCAGATATAGATTTCTTGACTGACTGGTCCTTTTCTTTCAACATTTTGAATATGCCATTACACTGTCTTCTGACTGCTTTTGTTTCTGATGAAAAGTAAGGGATTTCTTGTATGTGATAAGTTACTTTTCTCTTGTAGCTTTTAAAGCTTTCTCTTTTTCTTTGGTTTTCATCAATGTGACTGTGACATAGATATTTTTCTAGCTGGTAAGAAATCATTCTCCTACTTTGCTTTAATTGTTTAGACATGGTTTTCTTTACTTCTGTGAATATATTTCTAAGATCTGATTTAAAGTCTTGATCTAGTTAGTCCAATGTCCAGGTTTCCTCGTGGAACAGTTTCTAATAACTGCTCTCTTTTTTGCATATGTGCCATACTTTCCTGTCTCTTTGTATGTCTAATAATTTTTTTTAAAATCAGACATTTAAAGTAATATATAATAACAATTCTATTGTTAGATTCAGCTCAGTTCAGTTCAGTCGCTCAGTCATGTCCAACTCTTTGCAACCCCATGAACCGTAGCATGCTAGGCCTCGCTGTCCATCACCGACTCCCGGAGCCTACCCAAACTCATGTCCATCGAGTCGGTGATGCCATCCAACCATCTCATCCTCTGTCGTCCCCTTCTCCTCCTGCCCTCAATCTTTCCCAGCATTAGGGTCTTTTCAAATGAGTCAGCTCTTTGCATCAGGTGGCCAAAGTACTGGAGTTAAAGCCTCAACATCAGTCCCTCCAGTGAACACCTAGGACTGATCTCCTTTAGGAAGTATTAGATTACACTCCTCCAAGATTTATTATTGCTGTGTTTTAGTTGTTATTGTTGTTGTTGGGGAGTTGTTGTTGATACTGCTCATTTGTTCAGTGACTGGATTCCTGGATTAATTCTGTAGATTTTGTATTCCCTGTGTTCTGGAGCCACTAAGTTCTCAGATAGATTCTTTTAATTTTTGTTTTTATTTTTAAGCCTGGTTTGCTAGCGATCACACCAGCTATAGCTCTCTTCAGTTTCAAAAGTTGTTTTCTTCCCCCTCATTCCTTCAGGCCTACAGTTGATAATACTTTCTTGTTATTTCTAGTCTCTGGGAGCTGTAGCTATGTGAGAGAGACTTCCTGCCAGGAGCTGTAGCATAATAAAGCCATTTCTGGACCATGGCTCACCTGGGAGGAGGCTGGGGAAATAAACAGCCTCATTCCCTTGCCCTCCTGTCCTTTAATCTCTTGCCACTGCCTCTAACTGGCCAAACCCCCAAAACCAGAAAGCAACATATCCTTGATGATGAAGTCAATAGTAGTCAGCCTCCAGATATACAGAGGAAGGTGCAAAAGGATAATCTGATGTATAAAATGTAGGTGTTTTTTCATTTACCTCAGCCAGCATTCTGGCACCTTTCAATCTGTATACTTTGTCTTTCTTGAGCTAAGAAAATATTTCATTTGTTATTTCTTTGAATAGTTTGGTCTCCCCTAGAAATTGTTTTAGATGATTATTAGAACTTATGGATCTATTATTCCTATCTCTTTATTTTTCTTTCACATTTTCCATTTCTCTGTTTTTTTGTTTTGTTTTTTTTGTTTGTTTGTTTGTTTTTTTGGCTGCATTCTAGTAAAAATTTTTGGCTCCATCTTCCAGATCATCAATTAACTCTTCATCTGTGCTTATTCTGCTAAGGTATATTGAGTGAGTTTTCAATATTTTTATAATCATTTGTCCACTCTCTAAAATCTCTAATTTCCTCTTTCATAAAAACCTATTGATGATTTATAAATGCAATATCCTTCCTTAATTCTCTGAGAATATGCTTATTTTTAAGTCTTATTCTGTTTGCTCTAGTACATGCTTCTTTAAATTTAATTCTGCTTGTTGAGGTCAGTGTCTCTCTTTCATGGTGTTGACTTACCTCAAATGTTAGGTGCTTCTTCACCGTGTTCATCTGTCCATGACATATGTGTCTGTTTACAGCACTCTATATCCAGTGATTATGAGAGGTGTGTGGAAAATTCTGCCAAGCAGGATGTATCAGAGTCTGAAATATGACAAAAGTGACCACTATCACCTCTAATATTTTTGTGGGAGTTCTAGCTAATGCAATAGACAGAAAAATAAATGTGGTATAAATAAAGGAAAGAAAAACACACATTATTGTTTGCAGAGGATATAATTGTCTATACAGCACACTTAAATGAAATAGTTCAGACAATTTCAGAATCAGGTTGAAGGTGGAGACAATTATAGTTCTGTGGCCTGGGGTTATGTTTCCAGGAAGGATGGAAACGACATATTCCTTGTCTCTCCTACTGAATGCAGCTATAAAACATGTACAGAACACACGGAACAACTATTTAAAAACCGAAAAGTAGGGACTTCCCTAGCAATCCAGTGGTTAAGGGCTCTGTACTCCCATTGCCAGGAGCATGGGTTCAATCCCTGGTCAGGGAACTAAGATCCCACATGCTGCAAAGTGCAGCAAAAAAAAAAAAAGAAAGAAAACCTGAAAAATAAATAGCAAGAGTCACTCATGTGGTGATATGTTTACTACTTTTTCCCTTTGCTATCCTCCAGCCTGGACTCAAAGTAGCCCAAAACTCAGAAGTAGGTTTCAGCGTAGACAGAAAAATCTCTAGGAAAGGCCATTTATTTAGTTCAGTCTTCAGGAGAAAGAAAGGGGTCTCCTGGAAGCCACCATGATGGCAGTAGAGTCTTGTAGTCACTTAAAACTCCAAGGGAGGAGGATTTTCCTCTCTGATCAAAGGGGCTGTGATACCAAGAAGGTGGAATGAACCCATTTTGCTTTTATTTCCTTTCTGTGTCATGTTGCCATTGGGCTCCTGATATAAACATAATCATAGGAAATGAATGGCAGAACAGGATAAATTAAGTTCCTACTTTTCCGGCTGGAGGACCAAGAAGGGGTGCCCCCCTAACTGGAAAGTACTTGGGAGACTGCAGAAAGGGAGGAGCTCAGGAAAGTGACTCCATAAAACTGTCCATGAACTCCTGGGTATGAATCTGATCTTAAATGACATGCCAGAGATATATCACACAAACATTAATAAAAAGAAACCAGGAATGGCATATTAATATCAGAAAAAGTGGACTTCAGAGCAGATGAAATTACAAATAAAAACGGGGGCATTATATGATTAAAGGGGCAAATAACCAAGAACACACAATCTTAAATGTGTATGCAGCTAACAACAGAGCCTCAAAATACATGAAAGAAAAACTGATATTGTAAAGTACTGATGGAGAAATAAACAAATTTACATTTATAGTTGGAGATTTCAACACTCCTCTATCATTAATTGATAAAACTAGTAGACAGAAATTCAGCAAGGATTTAAAACTGAACACTAACAACAACCTATCTAACTGATTTAAATAAACACTCCACTCAACAACAGCATAGCAAACTCTATTTTCAAGTGAACATGGAATATTCAAAAATATATATCATATACTGAGCCATAAAAAAACACATAAAAGACTTTACTTCAGAAACCATGGAAGCAAGACGAGATACAGTGAAATATTTAAAGTGTTGAAAGAGAAAGACCTACTAACATGGAATTCTATATTCAGCAAAAGTTTTCTGCAACAATGAAGGAGAGATAAAGACATTCTCAGACCAACAGAAGCCAAGGAGATTTGTCACCTGTAGATCTGCTTTGCAAGAAATGTTAAAAGAAATTCTTCAGAGAGAAGGCAAATTATATAGGTCAGAAACTAGTACCTACATGAAGAAAGGAAAAGAGTGTAATAATGATGGTAAAGTAAAATATCTTACTTTTATTCTTTTTTAAAACTAAAATATTGTTTGTGTACAACATAAGTTACAGGTGTGCAATGTACAGATATGAAGTGATTCACAACTTTTAAAGGCTGTCCTCTATTTATAGTTATTATACAATATTGGCTATGTTCCCTGTGTTACACAATATATCCTTGTAGCTTATTTTATATATAATAGTTTGTACCTTTTAATCCCCTAGCACTATATTGCCCCTCCCCCCTCCCTTCTCCTCACTATTAGCCCCTAGTTTGTTCTCTGTATCTGTGAATCTGCTTCTTTTTTGTCATATTCACTAGTTTGTGCTATTTTTTAGATTGCACATATAAGTGATATCATACAGTATTCGTCTTTCTCTATCTGACTTACTTTACTTCACATAATACTCTCCAAGTCCATTCATGTTGTTGCAAATGGCAATTTTCATTCTTTACATAGCTGAGTGATATTCCATTGTATATATATATATATATATATATATATATATATATATACCACATCTTCTTTATCCATTTCTCTGTTGATGGACATTTGAGTTGCTCCTATGTCTTGGCTATTGAAAATAATACTGATATGAACATTGAGGTGCATGTGTCTTTTCAAATTAGTGCTTTTATTCTTATTCAGATATATACCCAGGAATGGAATTGCCAGGTGATATGGAAGTTTCACTTTCATTTTCTGAGAAACAACCATACTATTTTCTGATTGCATCAATTTTTCTTCTTCTTAATTGATATAATAGATTACTATTTCTTCAAAATAATAATAACAACAGACATATAGACCCATGGAACAGGATAGAGAACCCATAAATAAATCCATGTAAATATGGTCAACTGACATTTGACAAGGGTACCAATAACTACACAATGGGGAAAGAATTGCATCTTTAACAATTTATATTGGGAAAATTGGACATCTACATACAAAAGAATGAAATTGGGCCCTTATCTTACACCATACAAAAAAAATCAATCAAAAAGGATTAAAAACTTAAACTTAAAACTTGAAGTGTAAAACCCTAGAAGAAAACAGGGGCATGATCTTGGCGATAATTTCATGGATATGATACCAAAATCACAGGCAATAAAAATACAATAAACAAGTGGGTTATATCAAACTAAAAAGCTTCTTCATATCAAAAGAAACCATTAAGGAAATGAGAAGGCAGCCTATGGGATAAAAAATATATTTACAAACCTTATATCTGACAAGAGGCTAAACTCTAAAATATATAAGGAACTCCTACAACTCAATAACAAATAAACAAAAAAAGCCTAGTAACTCAATTTAAAAAATGGTCTAAGGACATGAATAGACATTTCCCAAAGAAGATACAAATGGCTAACAGATATATTTTTAAATGCTCAACATCACTAATAATGAAAGAAATGCAGATCAAAATTATCAAAACACAAAAGACAAGTGTTGGCAAGAATATGGAGAAATCTGAATGCTTGTACACAGATTCTACACTGGTAAGAATGTAAATGGTACAGTCACTATGGAAAATATTACGGAGGCTCTTCAAAAAATTAAAAATAGAATTACTACTTCTGGTATTTATCCAAAAGAACTGAAGTTAGTATCTTGCAGAGATATTAGCATTCCCATGATTATTACAAGACTATTCACAATAGCCAAGACATGAAAACAACCTAAATGTCCATCAATAGATGAATGAATAAAGAAAATTATATATATATATATTCATATATATATTCAGCCTTAAAAAAAGAAGGAAATTCTGCAGTATATAATATGGATGGACCTTATGTTAAGCAAGACAAGCCAGTCACAGAAAGAGAAATACTGCATGATTCCATTTATGTGAAGTATCTAAAATAATCAAATTCATAGAATCAAAAAGTGGAATGGTGGTTATCAGAGGCTGGAGAGAAAGAGAAAATGAGGAGTTACTGATCAATAGGCATAAAGTTTCAGTTAAGCTACTTGAATAAGTTATGGAGATCTGCTAAACACTGTTACTATAGCCAACAATAATGTACTGTACAATTAGAAATTTGTTCAGATCAATTCAGTTGCCCAGTCATGTCTGACTCTTTGCGACCACATGAACTGCAGCACACCAAGCTTCCCTGTCCGTCACCAACTCCCAGAGCTTGCTCAAACTCATGTCCATCGAGTCACTGATGCCATCCAACCATCTCATCTTCTGTTGTCCCCTTCTCCTCCTGCCTTCAATCTTTGTTCCATCAGGGTTTTATCCAATAAGTAAGTTCTTCACATCAGGTGGCCAAAGTATTGGAACTTCAGCTTCAGCATCAGTCCTTCTGATGAATATTCAGGACTGATTTCCTTTAGGATTGACTGATTTGATTTCCTTGCTGTCCAAGGGACTCTCAAGAGTCTTCTCCAACACCTCAGTTTTAAAGCATCAGTTCTTCAGTGCTCAGCTTTCTTTATGGTCCAACTGTCACATCCATACATGACTACTGGAAAAACCATTGCCTTGACTAGACAGACCTTTGTTGGCAAAATAATGTCTTTGCTTTTTAATATGCCGTCTAGGTTGGCAAAGCCAACCTTGCCTTTTCTTCCTTTCTTCTTGCCTTTTCTTCCAAGGAGCAAGCGTCTTTTAATTTCATGGCTGCAGTCACCAACTGCAGTGATTTTCGAGCCCAAGAAAATAAAGTCTATGACTGTTTCCATTGTTTCCTCATCTATTTGCCATGAAGTGATGGGACTGGATGTCATGGTTTTAGTTTTTTGAATGTTGAGTTTTAAGTCATCTTTTTCACTCTCATCAAGAGGCTCTTTAGTTCTTCTTCACTTTCTGCCATAAGGGTGGTGTCATCTGCATATCTGAGGTTATTGATATTTCTCCCAGCAATTTTGATTCCAACTTGTAAAACTCGGCAGTGGCCACAGGACTGGAAAAGGTCAGTTTTCATTCCAATCCCAAAGAAAGGTAATACCAAAGAATGCTCAAATTACTGCATAATTGCACTCATCTCACACGCTAGTAAAGTAATGCTCAAAATTCTCCAAGCCAGGCTTCAACAGTACGTGAACCGTGAACTTCCAGATGTTCACGCTGGTTTTAGAAAAAGCAGAGGAACCAGAAATCAAATTGCCAACATCAGCTGGATCATCGAAAAAGCGAGAGAGTTCCAGAAAAACATCTATTTCTGCTTTATTGACTATGTCAATGCCTTTGACTGTATGGATCACAGTAAACTGTGGAAAATTCTGAAAGAGATGGGAATACCAGACCACCTGACCTGCCTCTTGAGAAATCTGTATGCAGGTCAGGAAGCAACAGTTAGAACTGGACATGGAACAACAGACTGGTTCCAAATAGGAAAAGGAGTATGTCAAGGCTGTATATTGTCACCCTGCTTATTTAACTTACATGCCGAGTACATCATGAGAAACGCTGGGCTGGATGAAGCACAAGCTGGAATCAAGATTGCTGGGAGAAATATCAATAACCTCAGATATACAGATGACAGCACCCTTATGGCAGAAAGTGAAGAACTAAAGAGCCTCTTGATGAAAGTGAAAGAGGAGAGTGAAAAACTTGGCTTAAAGCTCAGCATTCAGAAAACTAAGATCAGGGCATCTGGTCCCATCACTTCATGGCAAACAGATGGGGAAACAGTGGAAAGAGTGTCAGACTTTATTTTTCTGGGCTCCAAAATCACTGCAGATGGTGACTGCAGGCATGAAATTAAAGGACACTTGCTCCTTGGAAGGAAAGTTATGACCAACCTAGACAGCATATTCAAAAGCAGAGACATTGCTTTGCCAACAAAGGTCCATCTAGTCAGGGCTATGATTTTTCCAGTAGTCATGTATGGATGTGAGAGTTGGACTATAAAGAAAGCTGAGTGCTGAAGAATTGATGCTTTTGAACTGTGATGTTGGAGAAGACTCTTGAGAATCCTTTGGGCTGCAAGGAGATCCAACCAGTCCATCCTAAATGAGATAGTCCTGGGTGTTCATTGGAGGGACTGATGTTGAAGCTGAAACTCCAATACTTTGACCACCTGATGCGGAGTGCTGACTCATTTGAAAAAAACCCTGATGCTGGGAAAGATTGAGGGCAGGAGGAGAAGGGGACAACAGAGGATGAGATGGTTGGATGGCATCACCGACACAATGGACATGGGTTTGGGTGGACTCCAGGAGTTGGCAATGGACAGGGAGGCTTGTCGTGCTGCAGTTCATGGGATCACAAAGAGTCAGACATGACTGAGCGATTGAACTGAACTGTGCTCCATCCAGCCTGGCATTTCACATGATGTAAGTCATACCTGAATATCCTAGTGGTCATTTTCCCTAGTTTCTTCAATTTAAGTCTGAATTTTGCAATAAGGAATTCATGATCTGAGCCACAGTCAGCTCCTCATCTTGTTTTTGCTGACTGTATAAAGATTCTCCATCTTGGGCTGCAAAGAATATAATCAATCTGATTTTGGTATTGACCATCCAGTGATGTCCATGTGTAGAGTCTTACCACAATAAACTAAACTAAACTTGGCCCTAGTGGTAAAGAACCTAGCTGTGAATGCAGGAAAGGTCAGAGACACTGGTTTGATCCCTGGGTCAGGAAGATTCCCTGGAGGAGGGCTGCGCAACCCACTCCAGTATTCTTGCCTGGAGAATTCCATGGACAGAGGAGCCTGGCAGGCTACAGTCCATGGGGTCACAAAGAGTTGAACACAACTGAGCAAATTTCACTTTCACTTCTTAACTTAGATTAGCTGTAAATATATATATTGCAAACCCTAGTGCAGTCACTAATTTTTTAATAAAGAAGTACAGTTGACGTTTGAACAACATGGGTTTGAACTGTGTGGGTCCACTTATACATGGATGTTTTAAAATAAATGTATACATACTTAAAATATTTATTAAAATATTATTTAAAATAAATAATATTTAAAATTAATACATACGGTACTACATGATGCATGGTTGGTTAAATTCACATATGTGGAACCACATATATGGAAAGGGAAAGGGAAAGTCGCTCAGTCATGTCCAACTCTTTGGACTGTATGGAATTCTCGAGGCCAGAATACTGCAGTGGGTAGCCGTTCCCTTCTCCATGGGATCTTCCCAACCCAAGAATTGAACCCAGGTCTCCTACATTGCGGGCAGATTCTTTACCAGTTGAGCCACCAGGGAGGCCCAAGAGTACTGGAGCAGGTAGCCTATCCCTTCTCCAGGGGATCTTCCTGTCCCAGGAATCGATCCAGGTTCTCCTGCATTGCAGGCAGATTCTTTACCTGCAAGCCCCACATATGTGGAAGGCCAACTGTAAAGCTCAGATTTTCAACTGCACAGAGGATTGGCACCCCTAACCACCAAATTTTTGAAGGGTCAACTGTCTAATTGCTGTGCTAAAACAGGAAATAAAATGGAATCCTATCAAATGCTAAGTTAAAATAAGAGAAGACAAATAAAGAGTTAAAAATAAAGAACAAGTATAATGAATAAAAACAGTTATAATTATGGTAGATTTTAATTCAACTATAAATTAACATTGTCAGTTGAAATGGTCTAAATATACCAGCTAAAAAGCAAAGACTGGCAGAGTGGATAAAAAACAAGACTGAACTGTGTTTAGTCTACAAGAAACCTACACTAAATATTAAGACACTGACTGATTAAAAGTAGATGAAGAGAGAAACATATGCCATGCTAACACTAATCAAAAGCAATTTGGATTAGCTTGTTTATTTCAAACAAAGCAGACTTGAGAGCAAGGAAAATTATCAGGGAGAAAGAGTTGTATTACATTATAACCAAGGGGTCAATTCTCCAAGAATATATAAGAATCCTAAATGTGTATGCACCTAGCTACAGATTGTCAAAATATGTGATGCAAAAGCAGATAGAACTGCAAGGAAAAAATAGATGAATCCACTATTATAGTTTCAGACTTCAACAGACCTCTTTCAGTAATAGATCAACCAGGCAGAAAATCAGTAAGGATATAGTTGAACTAAACAGCACCATCAATCAACTGGATATAATTGACATCTATGGAATATTTCATCCAACAACAGCAGAATACACATTCTTCTCAAGCTCACATGGAACATTTATGAAGATAGATCACATTATGGGTCATAAAATGCACCTTAATACATTTAAGCTAGTAGAGATCATACAAAGTATGCTTTCAAATCACAAAGGAATTAAACTAGTAATCAAGAACAGAACGATAACTAGAAAATTCCAAATAATTTAGAGATTGAACACCGTACTTCTAAAGAAATCTCAAGAGGAATTTAAAAATATTTTGAACTAAATGAATATGAAAATACAACTTAAAATTTGCAGGATGCAGCAAAAGTGCTTAGAAGGAAACCTTTAGCATTGAATGCACATGTTAGAAAATAAGATTTAAAATCAATAACCTAAGCTTGTAGCTTTGGCCAATTGATATTTGACAAGGGTGCAAAGGCAGTTCAATGTAGGGAGGTTAAAGTAATTAACCTCCAATTAAAATAAATAAATTTATATTTTTAAAAAATGAGATGGATGAAACTGGAGCCGATTATACAGAGTGAAGTAAGCCAGAAAGAAAAACACCAATACAGTATACTAACACATATATATGGAATTTAGAAAGATGGTAATGATGACCCTGTATGCGAGACAGCAAAAGAGACACAGATGTATAGAACGGACTTTTGGACTCTGAGGGAGAAGGAGAGGGTGGGATGATTTGGGAGAATGGCATTGAAACATGTATATTATCATGTAAGAAACGAATCGCCAGTCTATGTTCAATACAGGATACAGGATGCTTGGGGCTGGTGCACGGGGATGATCCAGAGAGAGGATATGGGGTGGGAGGTGGGAGGGGGGTTCAGGATTGGGAACTCATGTACACCCGTGGCGGATTGATGTCAATGTATGGCAAAACCAATACAGTATTGTAAAGTAAAATAAAGTAAAAATAAAAATTGAAAAAACTTAAATAACAACAACAAAAAAAGAAAAAAAAACAAGTGGTGCTGAAACAATTGTATATCCCATGTGCAATAAGACAACCTTGACCTAAACCTCACACGTTATAGAAAAATTAATTCAAAATGGATCATATACCTAAATGTAAAAGTTAAACTATAAAACTTTTAGAAGAAAACATAGGAGAAAATCTTTGTGACCTGGGGTTAAACAAAGGGTTTTTAGATATGACACCAAACTATGATCCATGGAGAAACTTGATGTTAGATTTCATCAAAATGAAAAAAATAATTGCTCTGCAGAAACACTGTAAAAAGAATGAAAGACAAGTTTGCTAAAATATCTGCAAACTGCATACGCAACAAATCTCTAATATCTAGAATATATAACAAACAGTAAGAAAAAGGAAACAATCCCATCAAACATCTTTAAGAGAATCTGAAAAATTCAGTATATTGTATAACTGAATCACTTTGCTGTACAGGTGTAAACTAACACAACATTGTAAATCAACTATACTTCAATAAAAAATAAAATTAAGAAACCTTTAAAAGACTTAAAATACCAAAGAGAATATATGAAAGGCAAATAAGCACACACAAAAAGTCAATATCTTTAAATTTAAAACACTTAAAAACATACACCTATCAGAATGACTAAAACTTTAACATATGTAATAATTTAGTTATAAATAATACCAAGTACTGGCAAGGATGTGAAGACACAAATATACATTGCTGGTGGGAAGGCAAAATGGTGCAGTCATTCTGAAAAACAATGTGGCAGTTTCTTACAAAATTAAATATATGCTTTCCATATAACCCAGTGTCTTAGTCTGTTTGGGCTGCTAAAATAAAAATACCGTAGACTGGGTGGTTTAAAGAACAATTATTTATTTCTCACAGTCTGGAGGCTTAGGAAGTCTAAGACCAAGGTGCCAGCAGATTCAGTGTCTGGTAAGGGCCCACTTCCTGATTCACAGACAGCCATCTTCGTGCTGTGTCCTCACATAGCTAAAGGGGCAAGGGAGTTCTCTAGGGTCTTTTTCATAAAGGCACTAATCCCACTATGAGGGTTCCTCCCTCCTGACATAATCACCTCCTAAAGATCACACTTCCAAATACCATCACATTTGGGATTAGATTTCAAAATATGAATTTGGGAGGACACAAATATTCAGTTTATAACACCAGTAGTGCCACTTCTGAATATTTTCCCTAGAGAATTGAAAACATACATCCACTCAAAATTCTGTATAGGAATGTTCATAGCAGCATTAGTCAGAAAGTGGAATCAACCCAAATGGCCTTCACTAAGTGAATGGTTAAATTTTGATACATCCATACCATGAAATACTATTCAGCAATAAGATGTAACAAACTATGCTGCTGCTGCTAAGTCGCTTCAGTCGTGTCCAACTCTGTGCGATTCCATAGACGGCAGCCCACCAGGCTCCCCCGTCCCTGGGATTCTCCAGGCAAGAACACTGGAGTGGGTTGCTGAGTATCCTGCTAATACCTTAGATATAGTCATGCTACTGAAAGAAACCAGTCTCAAAAGGTTAAATATTGCATGATCCACTTACATAGATTCTTGAGAAGACCAAACTATGGTGATGGAGAATAGGTTAGTACTTGTCAGTTAGAAAAGGACTGTGTGAGGAAATTCTTTTGGAAGGTAGAACTGATTTGGTTCCTGATTGGAGTAATGGTCATTCAGTTCAGTTCAGTTCAGTCACTCAGTCGTTTCCGACTCTTTGCGACCCCACGAACTGCAGCACTCCAGGCCTCCCTGTCCATCACCAGCTCCTGGAGTTCACCCAAACTCACGTCCATCGAGTTGGTGATGCCATCCAGCCATCTCATCCTCTGTCATCCCCTTCTCCTCCTGCCCTCAATCCCTCCAAGCATCAGAGTCTTTTCCAATGAGTCAACTCTTCGCCTGAGGTGGCCAAAGTACTGGAGTTTCAGCTTTAGCATCATTCCTTCCAAAGAACACCCAGGACTGATCTCCTTTATTTTTATTTTATTTTTTTAGAATGGACTGGTTGGATCTCCTTGCAGTCCAAGGGATTCTCAAGAGTCTTCTCCAACACCACAGTTCAAAAGCATCAATTCTTCGGCGCTCAGCTTTCTTCATAGTCCAACTCTCACATTCATACATGACTACTGGAAAAACCACAGCCTTGACTAGATGGACCTTTGTTGGCAAAGTAATGTCTCTGCTTTTGAATATGCTGTCTAGGGTGGTCATAACTTTCCTTCCAAGGAGTAAGCGTCTTTTATTTCATGGCTACATTCACCATCTGCAGTGATTTTGGAGCCCCCCCAAAATAAAGTCTGACACTGTTTCCACTGTTTCCCCATCTATTTCCCATGAAGTGATGGGACCAGATGCCATGATCTTAGAATAGGTTAGTACTTGTCAGTTAGAAGAGGGCTGTGTGAGGGAATTCTTTTGGAAGGTAGAACTGATTTGGTTCCTGATTGGAGTAATGCTCAAACAAATCCATATATGTGTTAAAATTCATAGAACTGTACACCAAAAAAGTCTATTTTACTGTAAGTTATGTTTTTTAGTTAATAAACTTAATTTTTAGAGCAGTTTTAAGATCAGAGCAAAATTGACTGGAAAGTACAGAGATTCCAAATGAATCTACATTGACACATCATTATTATCCAAAGTCCATAATTTACATTAGGATTCACTCTTGGTGCTATACATTCTACAGGTTTGGAAAAATATGTAATAATACATATCCACAATTATAGTAGCATACAGAATAATTTTACTGCCCTAAAAAGTCTTCTGTGCTCTGCCTCTAACTCTTGGCAACCACTGTTTCTTTTTACTACCTCCATAATTTTGCCTTTCCTAGAATGTCATATAGATGGAATCATACAATATATAGCCTTTTCAAATTGGCTTCTTTACTTAATAACATGCATTTCTCCTCCATGTTTTTCATGATTTGATAGCTCATTTCCTTTTGGGCTGTACCTAGAATTCTGCAGCCTGTACCTGTGCCCAACAAGCTTCCAGAAAGTTCTGTTGGTGCTTAAAAGGCACAAAGGAAGAGAACCTTTCTCACTGTTTCCCTCCTCTTTAAGGAATGGAGTTCTTACAAAATACAATTGACAGGTAAAGAACAGATCTATGTTTCTATCCTGCTCTTTATATATAGTATTGTTTCTAGAAGACTTGGTAAACTGTCTTTCCCGTATTAGAGAAGTGAGCATACATATGATATGCACCTATTAGAAATGGAAGTGTTTACGAGGTTTTTTTTTTGGCATGAGGTCTTTTGAAAGGTTATAAATAATATACTTAGATGCTTTACTCTAGGGGTTTAAGAGAGAAGGGTTTAATAAAAAAATAAATAAGTCTATATTAATGATCTGAGTGTGAACAATAGCAAGGCCACAATAGCTAGAAATTACTAAGAGAAACAAGAGGAACTAGATACTTTTGTGGAAGAATAGAATCTCAATGTATGTGGAACATTAAGAAAAAGATTATTTTAATCAAGATAGTTTACTTTCAAATCTTTCATTTTGAGGGCGTGTGGTCCAACTTATAATTGTCGATTTCATAGTATATATTTGCCAGTTTGTGGCCTGTGTAAGGGCTTCTTTTGGCTTTAGGAATCTGAGGAAATGAAGGAAAAAAACTCCTTTTCTGCCTGTCCTTATACTTCATCTTCTGCTAGCCTTCTCCTTTGTATAATGACTACATCTACCAATACTATCATCAAATTTATGCCAGAGCTATGATTAATCCACACACACTAACGTTAAAATCAAATTAACATTTACATTAGCACAAATTGAAATATTATAAACCTAATAAAATATGTACAAGATCTAAACAAGGAAAACTCCAGGAATATATCAAAGAAGAACTAAATAAATGGAAAATATTTCATATTCATAGATAGAAAAGTTTCAATATCATCAAGATACCAGTTCTTCCCATCTTGATCTATAGATTGAAAGCAATCTCAATCAAAATCATAGAAAATTATTCTGTATATATTGACAACTGATCCTAAAATTAATATGGGGAGGCAAAAGAGCCAACATAACCAACTCAGTGTTGAAGGAGACAACTCAATGGACTCTACCTGACTTCAAGACTTAATGTAGAGCTATTGTTATCAAGATAGTGTAGTATTTGTGAAAGGCTAGACAAATAGACTGATGGAATAGAATAGAGGGTGAAGAAATAGAAGCACATAAATCTAGTCTGCATCTTTGTCAAAGGTAGTAAAGGAATACAATGGAATGGAGATGGAATTTTCAATAAACTGTGCTTGAACAACTGGACACCCACATTCCCCCCAAAAGAATCTAGACACAATCCTTACACCCTTCACAAAAATTAACTCAAAATGGATCATAGATGTAAATGTAAAATCCAAACTATAAAATCTTAGAAGACAACAAAGGGAAAAACCTATGGGTAAGGCCATAATTTTTTAGATACAACACCAAAAAGCGCAATCCATGAAAGAAACATTTGATAAGCTGGAATTAATTAAAATTAAAAACCTGCTTTATGGAAGACAACACATCAAGAGAATGAGAGAGCAAGCTATGGACTGGTAGAAAATATTTTCAAAACATGCATCTGATAAAGGACTACTATCTGAAATATACCAAAAGAAAAAAAACCCCTCTTAAACTCTTAAAACTTAACAATAAGAAAAGAAACAACCCAATTAAAAATAGGCAAAAGACATGAATAAACACCTCATTGAAGAAGATATGCAGATGGCAAGTAAGTCTATGAAAAGATATTTATACCATACATTGTTAGTGAACTGCAACTTAAACAACAGTGTGATATCATACACACCTATTACAATGGTCAAAATCCAAACACTGACAACATCAAAAGCTGGTAAGGATGTGGGGCAACAGGAACTCTCTTTCATTGCTGCTGGGAATGCAACTGTATGATCCAGCAGCTGTGTATTTACTCAAAGTAATTGAAAGCTTATGTCCACACAACAACCTGAACACAGATTTCTGTAACAACTTTGTCATAATTTTCATAACTTAGAAGCAACCAAGATACCCTTCAGTAGGTAAACATTTAAATAAGCTGTGGTATATTCAGATAATGAAATATTTTTTAGCACT